>NC_084737.1:34865071-34877571 GCF_033978785.1 Entelurus aequoreus
TTATGTAACAACAAATATATATATTAATACTATACTTAATAATAACAGATTTGTTTTAAATGTATATTCAAATGTTTTGCCTTTTTAAAGAATATATGCATCATAGCAAATCATGCAATGACGTCATATCAACCACGCACCAAACCACGCCCCCACCGCCACAGGTATTTTGGCAATTTAGGGGAAACTCTGACATTAACAAAAAAAAAATGTCGTACGTAACGATCATGCTTTGTCAGAAATGTTTTTTAATGGTTTTCTGTGATATTAAAACCTAAAGAAATGCTAGTACATCAGTTGAGGAATATGAGGGCAGGTTGGGTGGGGTTCTGGCTGGCTGAAATTTTGTGTAAATTCTTCTTTATCATGTTCTGGTCGAGTCCTCAATTACAGAATGATTAACAGGCTCAATATTACATTTTATTTATTAATCGAGAAGGTTAAAACATTTTCATGCAGTAACATGAATACTATTAACTTGTACAACATGAAATGTACAGAATATCAGAAGCATTTATTCAGGTAGAAATATCACAGATTACGCCCCCTCCCCCCTCCCCCCTACCCCCCATCTGCGCTTAATCGTGATTAATTTTGAGTTAACTATGAACAATGCGATTAATCTCGATTAAATATTTTAATGGTTTGACAGCCCTATTATATACACACACATATGTATATACTACATGAGTTGATGGGTCTGTTTAGCTGATTGGAGAGCTAGCCTCCGCTACTAGTTGTTCCATGACGTTGACGTCTGTTTTGTTTGACAGCCGTTTCACTATCCTGTTACAGACACCATTTAGAAAATGCTAAGGCGTGTATATAAAATTTTATAAAATATTTCTGTGTAAATAACTCATATTACAATGTGTATATCTGCGGCTTAATGTCCAGTGCGCCTAATATATGGAAACTTTTTTTGTCCTAAAATTTAGTGGGTGCAGTTTATATACCGGTGCACTCTATAGTTAATTTTTAGACCAGCAAATGCACCCAAAAAAACTAAACTCATCAAATTTCACAAGTTACAGCATTATTGTGAACATTTTGAAACTGCAATACCGTGATACAATACCCTTACATCCCATTAAACAACCAAAATGTTGGAAACAATTGAGTTAAGGATGTTAATCAAACTCAAGCAGTGTTTGTTTATGTAAATGCTGAGTTAATAAGTCTTTGGTATAGAACCCACTAAATTGTGCAGGTGAACAATATGCATTTTTGTTTTTACCATTAATTAATAATAATCAAATTGAGTCATTTTACTCAGTTGTTCCAAAAACAAAATTAATAGGTTTCATATAGCTGCTAAATTATTTGTGTTGTCATAAAATGCATACTGAGAGCATGTTGTCATTTCAAACTAATTAAGAAGCATGTTCCTATTGTAATGGTTTTTAAAACATTGATGCTAATTGTTTATATGTTACCACCTTATTAACTGCTCTTCTCCAGGTTCCATTAACAGCTCCACTCACCCTGCTTGCTTTTGTGTTTGCATGTTTGACATACATAAAGGCAGCTCCAGCGGTTCTGCACCGCCATCACCAAACCAGTTTACACTCGACCGTCAACATCAGGGAGAGGTGCAGTACTCCCCTACCACCACTAGGTGGCCATACTCTAACACACCTAACCATCCAGACTTCTGTAGGCCTCCAGATTACTACCCAGGCAGGATAGAAGCTCACAAAACCATAACTGTGCGGTCTGATAAAGGACATACACACTCCCATCGAGAATTTAGAAGGGAATTAGAAGAGAGACAGATGCATGAAATTTGTGAGGACTATGTTTATTCGGAAAACCAACCAATTAAAAGACACAACACAGCAACCCTCCATCGCAGATCATCCTTACATTTGCCTCGAGAGAGAGACTACAGGACTCTTAACAGCAGGATCGCAGAGGAGTTTGATTGCTGGGAGAAGTATTATGAGAATGGTGATAAAGACAAGAGGGGGACAAGGGACTTGAAGCGGGAAAGGCGCTCCAGGGTGAAAAATGGGGCTTGGACAATCTCCAGTAATGAGAATGGAGCTTCAAGGTCAGTCGAGGTTGGACGACGGTGCAGTCGCAGTGAATCTGTCAGGCTTTATGACGCTACTGATAAAAAGAAGAGCGACTTAATTAGGACTTGGACCTACAGAGACAATCCTGACAAACATGTCCACTTCGCTGCCGACACCAGGAGCTTAAACAAGTGCCAGGACACAAACATGGATGTGTGGGAGATGCTTGGCTATATCCTCCAGGAAAGAGGTGTCCCTGTGAGGCTCGGTGACAACGGAGCACCCCTGAAAATAGGTCCTCAAAGCAGAGACAGGACTGAGATCTCCTACGCCGACTCCCAACCCCATCAGATGGCCTTCCAAAGAACTGCCTCCGCCAGACACAGTTTCCATGGAGACATTAGGGAAAGGAAGAGATTAATTCACAGGGAGAACAGTGAGTGGGATCACAGAGGAACTAAAGACAGCCATCATAACATTTTGCTGCATGACAGACAGCTTTATGATATAAATAGCAGAGACTCGTGTCTGTCCAACAGAGAGAGGCGGGGCAGTAGCAGTTTGAGAGCACTTAGAAGTCCTGACAATGAGTACGAGAGGGGAAGCAGTTCCAGCAATGATGGAGTCAAGAGAACAACTGGCAGGCCTTGGCACAGTACAGTAGAACATTTCAGTACTAATGATGAGATGGAAAGGGGAGTAGAGCATCCTCTTCGCAGACCCTTCTGCAGCAGATGGTCCAGTTCAAGACGCATGGCAGCAGGTACCGTAACAACCAAAAGCTCAGCCAACTGCACCCTGCAGGAGGAACACTTCCTCCTGAACTCTTTCTTCTCCGATCATCATCACATCTGGACAACTGTCTCTAAAGTGCTTTGGGGTTTCCTAACTCTGCTTGGAAATTTCCAGTTTCTGCAACTTACTGCAACTCCTGTTAACCGGACCAAATTACATGTGATGTTTTACTTTCTGTTCTTTCCTGCCATTAATAAGCCAGCCAGAGGAAATACAACCTCAATGTGTTCCTGCTACATTCTCTAATGCATTCTTGGAATTGTTTCCCTTTTCTGAACTCTGGTTTACTTGTGATTCATCACTCATTTTTATGGCTTCTCGTCATTTGGCATCATTGTTGATTACGTTACTTCAGTTAAAGTCTGACTTTGTCAAATCTGTAGTGGCATCACTAAAACCCAAGAAAGAGCAGACAAGCTTGGACATGGGAGAACTCCGGCAGGTTCTACAGGATGAAGAGGTGGCCCGCAAGATGCAAGAGGAAGAGTCAAAGTTGTTTTTGAGGGTAAGGAATATTTATCATGACTTACTGCCATTCATTCTTTTCAACAATTGTTCTGTTCTCAGACCTCACAGTCCACGCCATGTCGATGTCACCCACAGGGAGACTTCCGCGTCGCACAAGTGGCCCAGGACGAGGTACGATGTCGCTCAACACTGTTGCTTATTTCTTTCCACTATGCAAAATCCAACTTATTTTCTGGTTTTGTTATTCTTTAGGAAATCGCTCATTACATGCAAAAGCAAGAAGTAAAGTCACACCGCAGATCACGTGATCTCGAAGGACCGGCATCATGGCGTGAACACAGAGCTATGATGAGTCTGCACGACAGGAGAAGTGCAAGAGAGAGACAGGTGGGAGACATCTTACATGTTAGTAGGGAGTCGTTCTTCATTCTTCAGAAAGAATCTTTAAATATTGAGATTATGTGAGTCGTAAGAATCAAACAATTAATCGGTCAAACATTATTATCACAGTTTGACTTCCTGCATATAAGGAGTACAGACGTGTGTCTCTGCATTTTCCTGATTCCTAACTGCTCGATCCGCTTAAATTATCCTATAAGTATTGGATATAAATGTATTCATTTTCTTTTAAGTGAACCAAGACTTTCTGTAACATTTTTATGTTTTTTTTATTTTTAATACTTTTTACAATCCACCTGACAAGTCAGAGACAAAAACTCTCAACGTTGCCAAAGGAGTAACCCAACATGGAGCTTCTGACATGTTGGGTGTGCGCTACAAGGAGGCATGGGAATTGGTAAAAATGGTTCCGATTCCACTTTTGATTCTGCTTAACAATTAGGTTCCTTATCGGTTCTCTTATTGATGTTTATTTGGAAAGAAGAAGAAAAAAGGTAAATTACCATAAATGTTGTTTAAAGGTAACATGACCTTACAAAGCCAACAGTGAGGTTTTAAAAAAACAAAAACTTTTAAAAATAAATATTATACATGAGTATTCTTCTGTGGAATCCAACAAGAATAAAACATGTATGGAATTGTTTGCAAGAATGCTTTTTTTTTTTAGGAATCCAACAAGAATAAAACATGTATGGAATTGTATGCAAGAATGATTTTTTTTTTTTTAAAACGTTTAAAATCTTTTGTCGTTTCCCTAGGAAATATACTGGTGAAACTCAAAATATTAGAATGATTTGTTTAAAGTTGTTTAGGCGAGATCCATGCAACTCAAAATATTTCAAGCCTTCTTATGAAATAATTTTGATGATTATGGCTTATAGCTTATGAAAACCTTGAATTGAAAATATCAGAATATGTGGGGTCTTCAAAAACTATAGGCTATGATCATCAGAATTATAATAAATAAAGGCTTGACATATCTCATTTTGCATGAGTTTATATTACATTTTAGCAGGCATTCCAGATGCTCGCTATTTAGCGAAATTACACTATTTTTCTCTCCAAAGTGGTATGTTTTTTAGAATGAAAGTAGTCAGTAGATGGGGAAAGCAGGAGATATCCTACATCCAACATGAGTGCTATAACACACATACTGTTTCATGAATAAATTGGCATTACAGTATATTCATGAATTTGGTAAGATTACATGTTGTTTTTAAGGCAGATGACATGCCAGCGTTACTCAGGGTACCCGCGGGGTCTTAAAAAGTCTTAAATCCAACAATTTGAATTTAATGCCTTAATATGTCGAAAATCTCATTAAAAGGTCATAAATATGATTTTGAAATGTTTTTAAAATTTATTAACATTATTTTTATTCAAAACATGCATAAACTTCAGTTTAGCTTTTAAATGTTTCGATTTTTGAGAAGGGCAGCACAGTGGCAAAGGGGTCTTGCTGTGCGGAATTTGCATGTTCTCCCCGTTACTGCGTGGGTTCGATCCGGGCACTCCAGCTTCCTCCCACCTCCAAAGACATGCACCTGGGGATATGTTGATTGGCAACACTAAATTGGCTCTAGTGTGTGAATGTTGTCTGTCTATCTGTGTTGGCCGTGCGATGAGATGGCGACCTGTCCAGGGTGTACCTCGCCTTCCTGCCCGAGCGCAGCTGGGATAGGCTCCAGCACTCCCCGCAACCCCGAGAGGGACAAGCGGTAGAAAAAAGATGGATGGATGAATTTTTGAGGACGCTATAACGTAACTACAAAACTGCACCAAAGTAGGCTACTTGTGCTGCCCGGTCAGAATTGATCGCGCACCATCAGCTAATGTGCTGTGTGCGCACAGCGGTATGTTGTTAAAGCTTAGCATCGCAGCGGAGAAAACTTAACAAAAGCCCACAGCACAGCCGAAATACTTCCATTAGATGGGTGAGTGCAAGTCCAATGATTTGTGGCTCCAGCACGATGCCGGTGGGTGGAAACGTATAAAGTCTTTTGATCCTGAATGTGAGGCTATCGAGGAAGGAAGTGTTTGTAAAAAAGGCGATGAAAGTGAATGAAATGATAATGTAAAAGTCAAAAATCTGTATAAGTTTGTGTCAAAAAATGCTAAAACGCCACAAACTATACAAAGATCAACTTAACCCCCACAAGGAGTGCTATATGGGTAAAGTGGTGCCAATTGCCAAAGGAGATCAATATGAGATGATTAATAGTGAAATCATACTGTTACATACAGTCAGCACACGCTAATTTCTCTGTGGTAGTAGTGTAAAAAGAAACATAAGTATCATATTATTTCTATTATTTATTCCAATATTTTCAGGTCAGCTTCTCATGCCTTATCTTTTCTCCCAGTTTTTACAGCAAGTAATATTAAAAGCTAGAATTTCAGTCTTTATGGTGGGGTGAGCAAAGCAAGGAAGATTTGCGAATATCATCTTGTCATGCTTAAATAAAAACTAGTCCTTATTTATTAGCAATGTTCTTTTTTCAGAAAAGTCACAAAAAACGGGTAAAAATGTATTCGTACATACCAGATACAAAATGAGCTGAGCAAATGTGAATGTTATCCACATTATTCAAATCCAAATCCTGTTTGAGGCTTGCAAGCCATAATCGCATTTTTCTTTTTAGACAGTCGCTCTGTGCACTCTTTGTGCAGATACTCTAGTAGTGCTGTAGATGTTTTTATATGTTTGCTCAATTCTGACAGCCGCAAAAAACACTGCAAAAGTTAACCATTTATCTTTAGCAGAGATGCTAACAGTCCCTTTAACAGAAAATATATTGTTGTGCTTTCCTCTACCATTGCTGATGTTCTGGTTGTTACATGAAAACACTTGCTATGAAGCACACTGCACCTTTTGCAAGAAAACAATTTTATGGCAAATCTAAAAAATGGCTGTTATGTTTGATAATATATTTTTCAATTAGTTCACAAGAGAGAGGCTTCTGGTGTATTTAGTTAGTTTAACCATTTTGTTTTCCAATGTGAACGAGCAGTGAATAAATTCATATACTTACAATTCACTCTGAACCTCTGATTTTACTTCAAGTCTGTGTATTTTTTTGTCCGTATGGATGCAGCTGGCATAGGCTCCAGCACCCCACGACCCCAAAGGGACAAGCGGTAAAATGAGATAGAGATGGTCTAAATTATTTTCAATATTGTCTTAAAAGTCTTAAATTTGACTTGTTGAACCCCCCCCCAGAAACTCCCTCCGCCCATATGATTTAAAATGTAAACACAAAACATTTGCAACAATCGGAAGAAAAAATATAATCTATTTAAATAATTACCCTGAGGAAATGATAACTGAAACTTCTAAATGAAGTACAATTAACCACTGGTTGCTAGATTCTCCTTTGCGAGGTGCATATTAAACATTTCAGTGTTTTTCTGCCACTGATCCCAACCTTTACTGTAATTGAGAGAAACTATGATCAGTCGAATGAAGTGCAACCATTTTTCGAACACCATTTTTCAGTAAGGACAGCTGGACCAGATTTGGCGTTGTTGTTATTGTGAAAGCCGGAAGTACTGGTGCGCAAAATAGAGGTCTTGGTGGTGCTGGCCTGAGACAGAAACGGGCGGACACCGGCTATGTTTTAAGATGGTAAAAATATTTTTTTGATATGTAGGATAAAAGTCAGCTCGGAATCAAAAATCACACCCAGATTTTTCAATGTATTGTGTTGGTTTACAATTGTCATTTTGGTAAAAGTTTCTCTTTCTGTCCTGCATGACCTTTAACTAAAACCCCTGTTCAGTCCTGGTTGAGCTGTAGGAAATACTTGCCTTGATGTGTAAAATGTATTTAAAAAGGTTATCTATTGGTACATCAGGAGACACAACAATGTACGACTGGGTATCATTAGCATAAGTGTGGAATCTGATGCTGTGTCTCCTAATGATGTTCCCAAGAGGCATCATGTAAAAAAGAAAGGGATCTAAACTTGAGCTCTGGGGAACCCCACATCTTATTTTATGGGTTCCTGAGGAACATGCATCCATCCTTACAAAAAGAGATAAAGAATATATGTCGGTGCGTTTAGGTAGTAGGTGTTTTGTCAGCGCTGTTCCACTGCAGGTTTTAATTGGTTTACTTGACAGCTCGTTTGTGTGCAAACAACACATTTTCTTAGCCGTTTACCTGTGTCATTGTTGTCCTCCTGCCAGGTGCAGAGAGAGAGGCTCGATTCTGAGGGTTTTCCTTCTCCCACAGAGGACTGTCCCCCAGAGAACCAGCCTCCCAGCCCCGTCTCCACACTACCGTACTTGTCTTTGCATCAACATTTTCTGTGTCTATTTTGACCTCACGTCCCATGCTGACCTGCAAACGTTGTGCTTCCAGACAACCCCAGCAGCAAAGGAACATTGCGGAGGAGCTGGACCCGACCTTCCAGACCAGGAGGCAAGGCGCAGACATCCTCCAAATGGGACAAAGCGGTACGAATAGAACTTAGTTTGCCTTGTTGCAAACAATAGATATAGACTCACATCCTTTTCCTCTGAAGTAGGCCCCATCAGTCAGTCACTTCCCGCACCACATGCAGGCCTGCAGGACTTTCCCCAGGAGCCAAACTTCATCCCGCCCACCAAGCGCCCGACAGACAAACAAGGACGCACTAAACCCAAAGAAAAGAAAGAAAATTGTAAGCAACAATAATCTTCCAGCATTATGACTTTTTTTTGTACTAAACACTTACACCAATAGTTTTGTATTTTTTTCCATTTGCTTTGAAGCCCCACCAGCACTTAAGACCATTTTAGAGTATTCCTATAAAACAAGGAACTGGAATTGTTAAAGGGAATTCTGGCATGTATTATAGTTTTGTTTTGAGTGTTTATTTAAACAATATGTTTTTATACAGTATGTGTTACTTTACTTGTAGCAGCATGCAGACATTGGTATAAATACAACCAGCACGGAAATTGTATTATAAGCTTCCTTTACTGATTGATTACAACATATCTGCAAAATTATGCATGTGTGTATTTTCATTTGCCAAATTGTGTCAGAGCTGCAACAAAAAAATCCCCCATGTAATTTCATTTTAATGGGGAACTGCACTTTTTTTTTAGTTTTGCCTATTTATGAACGACATGACGACGAATGGATTTATTAATTTTTTTATGCATTCTAATTTGTAAATAAAAGTCTGCTTACAGCAGAGCCAATGGGAGCTCCTCTATTACGACCATACAATCTGATAAATTACCATTCAAAAAGCAGCAACAATACTCCATTTACATTTCGTGACTTGAATATTAAGCAAGTATTAGTGAAATTGTTATTATAAGTCCTAACGCAGACAAACTATTTAGAGCGGCAAGGTGATCGCTACCGTGTGTCCCTATGTTTACATCGTCCAGTGGTCTGCTGCTTCCTCCCTTCCTTGCTCCGTTTAAGTTTATTTGAGATCATAAATCATGCATCTCACCTGGACATGAGACATCTGAGTAGGTATTCCCACAAGTTGGTACACTTTGACAGCCGTTTAGGACTCGAAACTTGCAAGGACGATGCAAAAAGACGCTTGTTTCCCCCGCCCCCCAACCCTTTTTCTTTGTGAGGATTATGAGACATTCTTCATCTAAATGGGAATATATGAACATCCAAGCAGTCGGCATCCTAATGACAGCTGCCCTCGTAAGTAATTTATGTTTTATTATGTTTGTTAGCTCTTATAAAGTCTGCAGTGAGCAGAAATCAGTGCTCAAGGAAAAAAAAAAGCAAACGTGAAGCGTTTTTTAAATTGTGCCACACATGCTTAAAATGATCAAACTGCGTAAATATTAAATGTTATTATAAATGTGTCTGTTACTACATTACATATATACTTACATCATGTATACAAAACATCAATGGAGGTATTTGGATGTTTTTTTAAGGGCGTTATAGGCAGAATTGTGCAGCTCCCATAGGCTCCATTGTAAGCAAACTTGTAATCACATTTCTTTAATATTTAAAATGCAAAACAATGTATAACATCCATCCTCATGTCTTTCATAATGATTGTGAATGATAAGCAAGATTCCAAAAAAACTACAGTTCTCCTTTAAGTCACGGCTTAAATCAAATGAACATGATGATGAGCTTCTTCCAGGTATTCATGCACCTGTGCAATGACAATCAAATGATTTACGTTGAATAATGGAATTACTAATTTATATACAAGTGGTTACAGTGGGTGAAGATTTAGTTAAAAATACTGTAGGAAACATTGTTCATTCATCCATTTTCTACCGCTTGTCTCTTTAACTATAATTCATATTATACTCCAAAGACTCTTTTGAACCTGGTCATCATGTTTGAAGAAGGCTTTATGAACACTATGAGATATGAAGCGTGGAATATGTTTTTATCGCATGCACATTTAGCCAGCTAAACTTCATTTAATTTTAGGGCTAATTCTAAAAGTACAACTGAACAGTTTTTTTCTTTTACCTTTTCTGTCTCTTTTTTATACAAACTAAGCACATCTCCCACTGAAATATTGTATCTGTAAAAATGAAATAAATAAATAATTGAAATGTTTTATTTGCTTTGTGTAAAATTCTATAAAACCACAGGGAGACCATAATTCAATGAAGAGACACATTTTCATTCAGTAGGAGTACAGCAAAGTTGCTCTACGTTTGACTTACACCTTGACCAACATTTGCAGCTGAAAACCCACACAGAACATTTTGTAAACGTTCCATTTCAGCTCATGTGTCAATTTCAAAATAGTCCCCCTGCTCTCAGCTGCCCACTCGAGTACAAGTACCGGATAGACTGTGGGGGGTTTCCACGTCTTGTTTGGCCAATTCTGTGTGCTGCATTTCTACTGATGGGTTTCACATAGCACCAAGTTTACTGGAAATCAAAACAATCAAGTAACATAACCCACACATCGGTGTGTATAATCTTCACCCATTATCCTAACAGGTTCTCCTCATAGTCACATTGGGTGCAAAGCAGAGTACACCCTGGACAAATACCTATACACATGTATACCTTCAGACTTGATTTTGGGATGGACGGGAAGGGGGAACCCAGACAAGACAACCCACATAACATGCTGCGTTGTAATCTCATCAAATGGTTGACTTGGGACACAATCACAGTTGATGTCCAAGCAGGCGAGTCCCAGCATGAGTCGGTATTATCTGCCTTGTTCAGGGTGCTCTGGCTGACATTATTTGCCCGCCACACACACAAACACTTGTGCAGTAAAAGACCCTACTTCTAAGTTTACATCATATACCAGGTTATACTATTTAACAGGTTGCTCTGGTAACCATTGTTTACTCCAGGGAGCGTCACCAATAATACACTCTGCCAGCACCAAATGAAATGAAACTACCTTGTTGATCTCTTATTGGTTGTGGTGCAGTCATTTCTTGTTAAGCTGATGCATCACACAGCTGTCATTAAGATAAGGCACTTTGTTTGGCTCAGAATTCCCCGTCTGTTGTTATCGTATCTGGGAGAATCACTATAGCAGCAGTAAAGTGGTCTTTCTTGTGCAGGTAGAATTCTGAATGTATTTATGCCACAAAGTGCTCCTGGGCTTCTTTGGAGACTAGAGACTCCAGGATGCTGCAGCCTTGCTGTTCTTCCATATCATGGAAACTACATTCAATGGCGATTAATGTAACAGGTTCATCTGTAGAAGAAAAAGGCGCATACATTAAACCAGTAGTTGTCAAACTTTTTTCACTATTTAACACCTCAGAAAACACTTAGCGCTCCAAGTACCACCAGAATGACCAACATTAAAATACAGTAGCATAGTAGGCCAAAGTATTCATTACAAACAAATCAGAGGTTTTATTAAACAAGTATTTTTAATATGTTTGGCCACTGTAACATTACACACAGTTTGAACAGCAACACTGTGTTTGAATATAGGAAAATACAACACAGTACTTTAACCTTGGGGATCCCCTGAATGTGGCGTCCCGAAAAGGTTTCAGTCTTAAAAGTAATTGAAATATATATATATATATATATTTTAAAATTCTTAACGCTGAAATCAACATTTTTAACTTGTTTGTTTTTATGAACGTATTTGTCAAACAAACGTTTTTTTCCAGGCAAAAAAACAGTAAAACATAATTTTCATTACATAAAAGTTGTGGGCAGACTCAAAGCAACTATGCTCTAATATGACTAGATGGTACTCTGGTGGTAATCTAGTGGTTGAGATGTGAAATTACACCTAACAAGATTTGCACGTATTTCAAAGGGAATGCTTGGATTGCATTATAAAAGAATACATTTACCGAAAAATGGTCATTATAAAAGGGAGTCCATAAGGGACAAATGGGTCCCTGGGAACTCCCAACGTATACACACGCAACAGCGTGTGCTAAAAAATAACTTGGCAAAGAACGGACAATGCCATTTTTAAAATGAATTCCTTTCCAAATGCTATTGCCATATTTCATCCTGCTAACTTTTAAAATGCAAATTATGTTGCATGATGTCATCTTCAAAGGTAATAAAAGGACCCAGAAAGGTCCCAGGCTCCCTAAGGGTTAATCAAGTGACAATTTAGTGTAGCACTAGTCGGAGACCGCGTACCACAGTTTAAACAATACATGAATTATATGCATGATATTCATAATAATACCTGTAGGTGTTCTTATGATCGGCTGTTTGGCCTTTTTCCTTTTTGTCGTCCTCTTTCCCTGAAGAACGCTGACAGCCATAATGATAACCAACAGGATGCTCAGAAGAACCACCGACAAGACTATTGGCCACACATACGCTTCATGATTCCATCCTAAAAAGACAACAATGGTTATGATTGGGAACGA
>NC_084737.1:34885071-34895071 GCF_033978785.1 Entelurus aequoreus
GTCGATATGATTTTTTTTTTGGGAGGATGCCCTTTCTGTCAAAGAAAACCTTTTTTTTATAGCAATAACAAATTATTTTTCCACTACAATGTCTAATATTTGATGTGAAGCAAATGGACTTCAATAGATCAATAATTCATAACATTGAATTTGGTTCATAATTATGTTTTAAGAAATTATAGTTTTTATCAAATTCAACACACACCGAGCCCCTTTCAAAAAAGTATTAAAAGTCATAAATTAATATTTTTTTAACCTTTCAACATATACATTTACGGATAAACTTCATAACTACGTATCTATGGGGCGGCGTGGCGAAGTTGGTAGAGTGGCCGTGCCAGCAATCGGAGGGTTGCTGGTTACTGGGGTTCAATTCCCACCTTCTACCATCCTCGTCACGTCCGTTGTGTCCTTGGGCAAGACACTTCACCCTTGCTCCTGATGGCTGCTGGTTAGTGCCTTGCATGGCAGCTCCCGCCATCAGTGTGTGAATGTGTGTGTGAATGGGTGAATGTGGAAATACTGTCAAAGCGCTTTGAGTACCTTGAAGGTAGAAAAGCGCTATACAAGTATAACCCATTTATCATTTATTTATAATTTATCTACTGATATAAAGTTGTATTCATTTGTTTATGTTTTTTAATGTTGTATGTCCTTTTTGTCAAAGAAAACCAAGCGTTTGGTTTTTAGGTCAAAAACACAAAATATGCAATATTTTTGCCCAAAAATATTTTTAAGTGGAATATTTGATGTGAAGTAATTGAAGCCTTAAATAATAGTGTCCATCATAGCAGTGACAAATATGTCTGTACAACTCAGATGTTTGCATTGCCAACGCTTTGCGTCATTTCTAAATATAAACAGTCTGTTGTTGAGACAGGGGGAATAAGCAAATTAACAATAAATACTACCAATTTGGCTGGCTATAAAACAGAACTAAAAATGTCGGGCAGTTTGGTCTTTACATGAAATGCTTGATAACATCTTGGCCTCCACAACTAGAAGCATCAGTAGAAAAAAAGGTGTTTCTCCTCACAGACATGTCACTACAGCTACTGGAACATAGTATGACACATAGAATGGATCTGCTATCCCCGTTTGAATAAAAAAAAATTCATTTCAGTAGGCCTTTATTATTATTATTATTATTATCATTATCATTATCATTATTATTATTATCATTATTAGTTTTACTATTATTACTATTATTATTATTATTACTATCATTATCATTACAGTTTTTGTCCATTGCTGGAACGCTATAGACACATGCTTGAACCAAAGTAGCAAAACTTGAAATTGTTGTTACTATACCTTCAACACCATGGAACCATACAGTGCATCCAGAAAGTATTCACAGCGCTTCACTTTCCTCCCATTTTGTTATGTTACAGCCTTATTCCAAAATAAATGTAATTCATTTTTGTTTTCAACATTCTACACAGAATACCCCGTAATGACATTTTTTTTTTTTATTAAAAATAAAAGTATTCACAGCCTCTGCTCAACACTTTGTTGATGCACCTTCGGCAGCAATTACAGCCTCAAGTCTTTATATATGATGCCACAAGTTTGGCACACCTATCTTTGGGCAGTTTCACCAATTCTTCTTTGCAGCACCTCTCATGCTCGATCAGATTGGATGGTAAGCGTTGGTTTTCATCTGAGATGTCTCTGTACATTGTTGTATTCATCTTTCCCTCTATCCTGACTAGTCTCCCATTTCCTGCCGCTGAAAACATCCCCACAGCATGATGCTGCCACCTCCATTATTTACTGTAGGGATGGTATTGGCCTGGTGATGAGCGGTGCCTAGTTTCCTACAAACATGACGCATGGCATTCCCGCCAAAGGGTTGAAACTTTGTCTCATAAGAGAATTTTGTTTATCATCGGATATAGGCTCCAGCACCCCCCCCCCCGCGACCCCAAAAGGGACAAGCGGTAGAAAATGGATGGATGGTCTTAGAGTCTTTCGGGTGCATCTTGTCAAACTTTTATGAAGGAAAGGCTTCCATCTGCCCACTCTACCATGCAAACCTGATTGGTGGATTGCTGCAGAGTTGGTTGTCCTTCTGGAAGGTTCTCCTCTCTGCACAGAAGAATGCTGTAACTCTGACAGAGCGACCATCGGATTCTTGGTCACCTCCCTGACTAGACTAAGATGAATACAACAACGTACAGAGACATCCTGGATGAAAACAAACGCTTCCCATCCAATTTGATGGAGCTTGAGAGGTGTTGCAAAGAGGAATGGGCGAAACTGCTCTAAGATAGGTGTGCCAAGCTTGTGACATCGTATTCAAAAAGACTTGAGACTGTAATTGCTGCCAAAGGTGCATCAACAAAGTATTGAGCAAGGACTATGAATACTTATGGACATGGGATTTCTTATTTTTTTTTATATTTAATACATTTGATTAAAAATATAAAAATTACGAAAGATTTTAAGGACAAAAATGGATGTATTCCATTTTGGAATAAGGCTGTAACACAACAACATGTGGAAATAGTGAAGCGCTGTGAATAATTTCCGGATGCACTGTACCTGAAGCAAAAGCGCTACTTTGTACTTTAGTTGCAATTCTGCAACACACTTTTTTCTTTCTCCTTTGACATAAATGTGAATGTTGTTTTTTCCCAGTGTTTGTGTGCTATTTGCTCGTGTGTGCAGTTTTGTTAGGAAGAGCCAAGTTTCGCAAAACGTGTTCAAGCATGAGACAAAAACAGCAAAGGGGAAAACCCTCTTTTGTTTAGCTTTAGATTATACTACAGGGCTTTTCAACCTGTGTAAACCTGCCCAATTACTCCTGCTCTATAAACACACTTGATTACATGATGCCATTTCTCCATGTGATGTCAGTTGGCTGGTTAAAGCAGTGACTTCCTGGAATTTACAACATTCAGGACATTTGCTGACTCTCAATGGGCTGTTCCTATTTATAACTTACATTATATATATATATATATATATATATATATATATATATATATATATATATATATATATATATATATATATATATATATATATATATATATATATATATATATATATATATATACAGTATGTATATATATATATATATAACATACATTTTATATATATATATATACACATATATATGTATATATATATAAATATATATATATATATGTATGTATATATATAAAAATATATATATATATGTATATATGTATATGTATATACATACACTTGTTCAAGTCAATGATTCATTTTTTCAGATCTGTGCTGAGTTCCTTTGACTGTCCCATTGTAGCGTTTGTAACCGAGTCTAATGACTGCATAACATGAGCCTTATTTAAATGGGCTCAGAGAAGTCAACAGGTGTTGTCAATCATAATCACTCACATGAAGTTAAGAGGCCATGCCATGAAGCTAATTTGATTTGATTGTAACTTTTCTACGTCACCAAAATTGATAATGTATGTTACCGTATGTATACTTTTGACCCAGCAGATTCGGTCACATTTTCAGTAGACCCATAATAAATTCATAAAAGAACCAAACTTCATAAATGTTTTTTGTGACCAACAAGTATGTGCTCCAATCACTCTATCACAAAAAAATAAGAGTTGTAGAAATTATTGGAAACTCAAGACAGCCATGACATTGTGTCCTTCACAAGTGTATGTAAACTTTTGACCACGACTGTACAAATATTTACATACAGAAATATATATATATATATATATATATATATATATATATATATATATATATATATATATATATATATATATATATATATATATATATATATATATATATAAAGTGAATTAGTGAAGTGAATTATATTTATATAGCGCTTTTCTCTAGTGACTCAAAGCGCTTTTACATAGTGAAAAACCCCATATCTAAGTTACACTTAAACCATTATGGGTGGCACCGGGAGCAGTTAGGTAAAGTGGCTTGCCCAAGGACACAACGGCAGTGACTAGGATGGCGGAAGCGGGGATCGAAACTGGAACCCTCAAGCTGCTGGCACGGCCACTCTACCAACCGAGCTATACCGCCCGGTGTATATATATATATATATATATATATATATATATATATATATATATATATATATATATATATATATATATATATATATATATATATATATATATATATATATATACATATATATATATATATACATATATATATATATATATATATATACATATATATATATATATATATATATATATATATATATATATATATATATATTTACGTATATATATATATATATATATATATGTATATATATATATATATATATATATATATATATATATATATATATATATATATACATATATATATATATATATATATTTACGTATATATATATATATATATATATATATATATATTTACGTATATATATATATATGTATATACATTGTATATTTATATATGTATATATATTTGTATATGTATATACTATATATATATATTTATATATGTATATATATTTGTATATGTATATACTATATACATATACAAATATATATACATATATAAATATACAATGTATATACATATACAGTATATATACATATATATATATACCTGTA
Source organism: Entelurus aequoreus (assembly GCF_033978785.1). Lineage (NCBI taxonomy): Eukaryota > Metazoa > Chordata > Actinopteri > Syngnathiformes > Syngnathidae > Entelurus > Entelurus aequoreus. Next base: position 34,889,664 of record NC_084737.1, read on the forward strand.
TATACCTGTATATATATATATATATATATATATATATATATATATATATATATATATATATATATATATATATATATATATATACATATATATATGTATATACATTGTATATTTATATATGTATGTATATTTGTATATGTATATACTATATACATGTACAAATATATATACATATATAAATATACAATGTATATACATATACAGTATATATATATATATATATATATATATATATATATATATATATATATATATATATATATATATATATATTTATATATATATATATATATATATATATATACACTACCGTTCAAAAGTTTGGGGTCACATTGAAATGTCCTTATTTTTGAAGGAAAAGCACTGTACTTTTCAATGAAGATAACTTTAAACTAGTCTTAACTTTAAAGAAATACACTCTATACATTGCTAATGTGGTAAATGACTATTCTAGCTGCAAATGTCTGGTTTTTGGTGCAATATCTACATAGGTGTATAGAGGCCCATTTCCAGCAACTATCACTCCAGTGTTCTAATGGTACAATGTGTTTGCTCATTGGCTCAGAAGGCTAATTGATGATTAGAAAACCCTTGTGCAATCATGTTCACACATCTGAAAACAGTTTAGCTCGTTACAGAAGCTACAAAACTGACCTTCCTTTGAGCAGATTGAGTTTCTGGAGCATCACATTTGTGGGGTCAATTAAAGGCTCAAAATGGCCAGAAAAAGAGAACTTTCATCTGAAACTCGACAGTCTATTCATGTTCTTAGAAATGAAGGCTATTCCACAAAATTGTTTGGGTGACCCCAAACTTTTGAACGGTTGTGTGTGTATACATATATATATATATATATATATATATATATATATATATATATATATATATATATATATATATATATATATATATATATATATATATATATATGTATGTGTGGGAAAAATCACAAGACTATTTCATCTCTACAGGCCTGTTTCATGAGGGGTTTCCCTCAATCCTCAGGAGATTTATCCTCAGGAGATTTATCTCCTGAGGATTGAGGGAAACCCCTCATGAAACAGGCCTGTAGAGATGAAATAGTCTTGTGATTTTTCCCACACATACATATTACGCTCTACCACGGTATCGAGCACTATTTTTTTTTTTTTTTTTTGATAATTTAATTAAGACATTATATATATATATATATATATATATATATATATATATATATATATATATATATATATATATATATATATATATATATATATTAGGGGTGTGGGAAAAAAATCGATTCAAATTCGAATCGCGATTCTCACGTTGTGCGATTCAGAATCAATTCTCATTTTTAAAAAATCTATTTTTTTATTTTTTTTATTAATCAATCCAACAAAACAATGCACAGCAATACCATAACAATGCAATCCAATTCCAAAACCAAACCCGCCCCAGCAACACTCAGAACTGCAATAAACAGAGCAATTGAGAGGACACACAAACACGACACAGAACAAACCAAAAGTAGTGAAACAAAAGTGAATATTATCAACAAAAGTATCAATATTAGTTACAATTTCAACATAGCAGTGATTAAAAATCCTTCAATGACATTATCATTAGACATTTATTAAAATTTTTAAAAAAAGAACAATAGTGTCAGAGTGGCTTACACTTGCATCGCATCTCATAAACTTGACAACACACTGTGTCCAATATTTTCACAAAGATAAAATAAGTCATATTTTTGGTTCATTTAATAGTTAAAACAAATTTACATTATTGCAATCAGTTGATAAAACATTGTCCTTTACAATTATAAAAGTTTTTTACAAAAATCTACTACTCTGCTTGCATGTCAGCAGACTGGGGTAGATCCTGCTGAAATCCTATGTATTGAATGAATAGAAAATCCTTTTTAATCTTGGCAAAAATCTTAGCCACACACTTATCAAATGTAATAGGAAAATTAATTCATACTGACCAAACTGGCTTCATGGAAGGTCGACAATCTTCAGACAATACAAGGAAATTGTTTAATGTTATTTACTATGCTAGAAGTCTCCCTTATCCCACAGCAGTATGTATTGTTGATGCGGGGAAGGCATTCGACCGCATAAACTGGTCATTTATGTTTTGCACATTACGTACATTTGGATTTGGAGATAATTTTATACAATGGATTAAGATGCTTTATACAAGGCCCATGGCATCAGTCAAAACCAATAATCATATTTCAGAACCTTTTTTGTTAAAAAGAGGAGTAAAACAGGGATGTCCTGCATCTGGATTATTATTTAATTTGGTTATTGAACCCTTAGCTGCAAAAATAAGAAGTGAAAATAATATTCATGGTATAAAAATTGGCTCTCAGTATAATAAGCTATCGATGTATTGTCAAGTTCATCAAGTTTATTATTCTTCGGTCAATCGTCAACAAAATAAACAAACAGTTGTACATTCATAAATTGAAAATGAAAATGTTGCAGACCGAAAGGGTTTAGGCTGAAGTTGAACACTTATTGCGCCTAACCCTATAAACAATGTCAAGTACAAAATGAACTTCCGAAAATTATTAAATGTCCTTTGTACAACATATTATAAATACACATTATACATAACATAAACACAGTTCAATTATATACACAGTAAAGGCATGTGAAATATCCTTGTACACGTGTTAAACCTTTGTACCAATTTATATACTTTATACAAACAACTATACTTCCATTATTATTTATATCCCACATTTAGTTTTTAATTAACATTGATCATAGTATTAACTACTGTGTTGATTCAAGTGTTATGTCTTCCTATAACAATGATGCAGCAGGCACAGATAGATCGTTAACCTTTTATTGTAGCTTACTACTCCGAACATACAGCCGTGTTCCCGCTCTCCAGGAGTATAGTATTGTCATGACAACATTACCCATAATTCCCCGCGTCCCTCACAACTACGGCAGCCCTAGTAGCTCCAAATACATAACATCTCCTCCCCTCTTACAACAGATGTCCCTTTTAGAAAACAACAGAAATAATCAGCTACTATTTCAAAGAACGTAAACATACACATTCAACTTATTTCTGGTATCTAAGATTATCTCAACACGTGACTTAACACAACCAACTAAATGTCACAACCTTATCTTTTTCTTTAAAACACACCTAACAGGTATATGTTTTAACTCTAACTCAGGGATGAGGGTAGACTGCCTCTATCCCTCAACTGATCCCAAGGGGATTATTCTGCCCCTGATGGTCTGGGATAGTTGCTAACTATTCTAAAGACTCAAGCGTGTAGGGGGTCGCCGCTCTCTTTTAGGATACCTGCTCTCTGCAGGGGCATCAGTCTTATTGTCCACTGACGGAAAACCGTCTTTAGGGCTCAACTGCACATGTGTCTCAGTCTCATCTGGAGTCACACTTGCAGCTGGAACAGATGTATCTGGCACTGGATGTCTTACTTGGGTGTGGAGAGGAACTGAAGGGTTGGTCACTGCATCTGTCTGATCTTTCGAGGACAGCTCTGCTGACACTGGTGACGCAGACAGGAGCTGATCAGCATGTCTCCTCCAGACACTGTCACCTGTCTGAACGGAGTAGGAGACTGGTCCAGTCTGAGCAAGGATAGTAGCAGGAACCCATTTAGGTTCTCCACTGTAGTTCCTCGCTAACACAGTCTCGCCTGCTGTCATTCCTTTCATGTGCACCGTGTGTCCAGTGTATGCTCTGAAAACAGTGTCTGCAGGACGTAGAGGGAGATGTCTCATGTGTTTCCTGTAGATTTTATAAGACACTAATGATGCCCTCGATCCAGTGTCTATTTGCATCTTTATGGAATGTCCTTCCAACTTGGCTTTGGCCCAGAAACCATCCGAGCTCTCACCCACATTCATTACCCGTATTGTATTCACTGTGGTAGACATGTCCTCCTCAGAAGAATCACTGTTACTCTCCTTTTCATATTTGACTGTGTGAACCTGTCTTTTCTTCTTGTAATGTGCACTTTTCACTTTATTTCCAGTCTTTGAGCCATCCTCTTTGCTCTTTTTATATCTGCACGCCCGCTCCACATGGCCTCTTTTCCCACATTTATGGCAATCCATATCCTTGCACCAACATGCAGATGCAAGATGGCCAGATTTACCACAGCGAAAGCATGGCCCTTGCACATCTTGGTTGATGCTGAGTTTGTGCACTTTCACATGCAGCTGCTGTGCTTCTCTAGATGCCATTTCCATAGACACACTTATATTAATGGCCTTTTCAAGAGTCAGATCACTTTCTGTAAGCAATCTTTTTTGTGCTGCTTCATTTGCCAGTCCACATACAAGCCTGTCTCTTAACGCATCACTCAGTGTGTCACCAAACTCACAGTGTTCGGCCAGTTTACGTAAAGCTGCCATGAACATGGTGACAGACTCACCCTCTTCCTGATGTCGCCGGTGAAATCTGAATCTTTCGGCGATTACCAGAGGTTTGGGGGAGAAATGTTTGGTCAAAATGTCCACAATGTTTTTATACGTTTTACTCCCTGGTTTCTCTGGCTGTAGGATGCTCCGAAGCAGGGTAAATGTCTTCGGGCCGATCACACTCAGAAAAGTAGGTACGATCTTGCCATCATCAATTCCATTTGCTGCGACAAAATAGTCAAAGCGCTCCGTGTATGAGCTCCATTGCTCGACATTCTCATCAAAGGGGCCAATCGAGCCGATAACTCCAGCCATCTTACTGGTCGTCTTACCGCTAATGGCGCTCCGTTTTTGACTTTGGTCGGTGTCGCTGGTCTCCGGTCCTCTCTTCTCTCAGCAGGAATAGTCGGAATGCCGGCGGACACCTGCGCTAGCATTAGCGTTAGCTCGGGGCTCCCGTGAGACAAGGAAAACTTCTCCTCTTCTTAACACTGACAACACGCGTCGGTTCACTCGTCCTCGTCGCCACTTTTGTTATGTCTTCCTATAACAATGATGCAGCAGGCACAGATAGATCGTTAACCTTTTATTGTAGCTTACTACTCCGAACATACAGCCGTGTTCCCGCTCTCCAGGAGTATAGTATTGTCATGACAACATTACCCATAATTCCCCGCGTCCCTCACAACTACGGCAGCCCTAGTAGCTCCAAATACATAACACAAGAGTGATATATTTTTCAAGACATTAGTCTTAAAGTGTTTTTTAAATGTGTGAATGGAACTGGAACATTTTAAGGAATCATCCAAACTGTTCCACAGTTGAACCCCCTGACAGAAACACATCTACTTTTTAAGCTTGTTCTTATCTTAGCTTTCTGGAAGACAGCTGAACCTCTGAGGTCATAGGGATTCTCTCTGGGTTTAAACCTCTCCTGTAGACATCCAGGCAGCATGTGGTTATGAGCTTTGTACGTCACAATAGCAGTGTTGAGGTCAACAAGATCGTGCA
>NC_084737.1:34900071-34980071 GCF_033978785.1 Entelurus aequoreus
GTCCCCCTCCTCTGACAAATTTTTACACCGGTAAGTCAGCCGTGTATTTCTTGAATTTCCGGCACTTAGCTTTGTATGGACTCATTGATCGTTTACAAAGTTATTTCGGAGAGGAAGTGACGCCATAAAGACCCCGCCCACACAGGAAGTGACGTCAGAAGTAACACGCCACAGCCAGCTTCATAATAAAGCGGTTTCATAACAACGGAGCTAACCACTGGAAATATGGAGGCGAGTCATCCAGACATGCCATGTTTCTCCTTCTTCTAAATGTAGACGCTTGTGGAAATCACACATGAATACCTTAAGAGAAAGCCATTGCAGCTATTTCAGATACAACACTTCTCAGACGGCAAGAGAACTTTGGAATGTCCGGGTCAGCTGTGGTTCTACTTAGCGAAAAACTTTGTCCATTTGTCAAAGGAGAGTCAACAAGAATGTGAGCTCCCGTGAATGTGATAAAGGTAGCGTGTGCTTTGTATTACCTGGCCGTCGAGGGAAGACTAACTACGGAAAACAGAATGCATTTGGACTGGCGAAGCAGACTGTATCAGTTATTGTCTGCCATGTATGTCGCCGACTCAACCTCTAGGTCCAGAGTATATAAAGTCACCAAAAAGGAATGGACAATGAAGGTGAAGGCAAAAGAGTGAGGAGTGTCCTGACCAGATATCTGGATCCCTAGTTTGAATGATGTAAAATGTTCTTTATCACATTGTTTACGTGTCCAATAAAGATTTGATTAATTTATGATGGCTCAGGTGTGATTCACTACAATGGGGCCCCACAGCACATTGGATTCCAGTTAATTGAAATACCACAACACTGGATATCGTTCAGGTAAGTTACATTTAAGAACTTGCACACAAAGCAACACTGGAGATGACTATGACGTGTGCATTTTCTGCGCATGCGTACTAGGTCGCGTTGGGCCGGGGGACGGAGGGAGGTGGGGGTCTTAAACGGTGGCATTGTTGTGTGTGGACACGGATAAGGTTAGGTGTGATTTACCCTAGATAACCTTATCCGGCTTAGTGTAAACGGGGCCAAGTCGTTTAACCCCTTAAACGAATAATTATTTAACCTAAGCCCCGTTTCAGCCACACTAAACCAGCGTTTAAGGTCCCCCTCCTCGGACAATTTTTTACACGGGTAAGTCAGCCGTGTAATTCTTGAATCTCCGGCACCTAGCTTTGTATGGACTCATTGGTCGTTTACAAGGTGAGTTCGGAGAGGAAGTGACGCCAGAAAAGGCCGCGCCCACACAGGAAGTGTGGTTAAATTAAGACAGAATAACCTTGTCACAAAAACATACCTTTAGTTATGTCCTCCATTTGGTGGGAAGCACTCCAAAAAACGCGACAGAATGTCCCCGTATTTCGATGGCGAGGACTCCCAATCAACATTCCTCGCCGCCATGGAGGTTTTATAGTCTTGAGTCACTATTAAGAGTAACTCCACCTCGTCGTCAGACCACAAAAACAATTCTTCTTCACAACAAGAGCAGCCATTTTCTATACCGTCGCAGATAGAAAGAATACACTTCCAGGTCAGAGATGACTATATGACACGCGCATTTTTTTCCGCGTATGCGTACTAGGTCGCGTATGCGTACTAGGTCGCGTTGCGCTGGCGCACGAAGGGGGGGAGGGGGTCTTAAACGGTGGCATTGTTGTGTGTGGACACGGATAAGGTTAGGTGTGATTTACCCTGGATAACCTGGATAACGGGGCTAGGTCAGAATTGCACATTTTAATTGGTTCTTAGTCATATTACCCTGTTTAAATACATATTTAAATACATGTAAACTAAGATGTGAGGATGCCAGTGCTTAATGTTTCTATAATACGTTACCCAGAGTGCTGAGACAGGAAGAGGAAGGGGAGGACAACAATTGTGTAGTGATGTGAATTCTCTTGGCAAAAATGGCCTAATTGCCAAATGAATTGGCACAATCATCGCAAAATCCTGGAGGGACTGCCTGTTGATTGAGGACACCAACTAAAACAACCTCTGTAGGAGATGTCCGCTGTTTGCAATCAGATTTCAAGACGTTGACAGTGAACGTGACGGGGATGACGATACATTCGACAGAGCACAGCAACAACTGTGAAAACTGGCCACTGATTGACGGATGTCTGATTGTCAGTCAGCCATATTGATGACATATGGCACTAGCAATGCAAAGCAATCACATAAATAACACAAACATCTTCCAGTGTACGAATGGTTCTTTTTTGGCAGGAGGCAACCTCCGGCCCGAAATAAAGGTATAACACTTTGAACAAAATGTGAAACTTTCTTCAAGAAAGTCATGCGTTAAGCCGCCCCACCCCCCTTGGGAAGAAGAAGAAGATACGTGCCGATCGCTAGCCTGTCGGAGGTAGCTTGTTGGCAGGTGACAGCTTCTAAAACTCAGTGGCTATGCTACAGTCACAAGTTGGGGACGGCGTGTCGTTTTTTTTCTTCCCATCAGCTCCCAAAAAAAGAAAACCTAAAAAAACAATAAGTGCGACATGAGGGTGACGGTCTGGGGATTGAGATCCAGGCCCAGGTCTTGCAGAGGAACACACATCCAAGATGGAGTGATCTTTCCGGAATCACTTAAACTGTACACTGAACATGCATCCACCCTCTTCCTTCCCATAATCCTTTGCGACGCAGTAGTAGTGGAGTTGTTAAATAACAAATGAATTTGTAGTGTTTTAGAAGGCACTGTCCTGTCACATGATGTCCACAAAAAACTCGCAGGGATTGCCCATGGCGTGCTGGAAGGACTGGCGGCTGCCCGTGAGCTCAGGGGGAATGGCGGCTAACTCCCTCCCGGGGGGAGCTCCTGGTGGCGTGCCGCTGCTGCTGACCGAGGCTTTCGGGGCCAGTCGGGCAAGACAATACGGCGGCGGCAACCCCGGAGGGCCGTAGGAGGAGGCGTGGCTTTGCTCACTGTGGGCGCAGGAGCCTGGTCCTTGCGGGGAGAAGGGGGCGTGGCTGTGGGTGAAGGAGTGCTGGTTCTTGTGCGAGTGGCCGTGACTCAAACTGGATCGGGCGCGGCTGTGATGGCTCATTTGACTGGCGCACCGGTCGTCACGCCTCCCTCCACGGACGCCTGGCTCGGACTCCCCGCATGTTGCCTTGTGCGACTTCTCCTGCGGGGACGAGCGCCTACCTTTGTTTGCACTGGGGTGGGATCCACTGCTGCGGCTCCCTGTTGGGAAGACACATTTGTCCCGTGTCAGCACATGTCTCATTACTAAGGATTGCTTTAGACCAGCTGGCAACAACACACACCATCCTTCACACAACAAGGAAACATATTTGTTAAAGGACGCCACATATAAAGCAGTAGAATGACGACATTGAAGAAGTTATCATTAATGTTATCAAAAGTTAACATAAAGCTATAAAATATGTTCATCAATTCTGTTTAGTGCAACTAATACATGTTTTAATCATATTTTTCAATAAGCGGGAGAAAATGGATGGATGGATGGATCTAGAGTGCTGAAATATTAGGCTTCAACCTAATAAAATGTATTACATTCTTCAGGTATAAGGATGTCTATATACAGTCGCGATCAAAAGTTTACATACACTTGTAAAGAACATAATGTCATGGTGTTTACAAAGTGCAAAGAAGAACCATGATAAACATTTTGATAATCTTATTCACCGTTTATTTATTTTTTATTTATTAATTATGGAGTATATTGTGAACAAATTGAGAACAGGGAGTGAACAAAAGTGTTGGCAATTGCTAGGTAAGGGAAAATGGGGTGGGATTAAAAAAACTCTGCCTCGTCCTACTCCTTTTCGAACATGTTGAAAAGAGAAACTGTAAATTGCGATGTCTCATGTTGTAATGGTATGCATGTTCGAAATAAACTCAAACCAGAAGTTTTGCAAGAAAAGAACAGTGGACCATGAAAACAGAATTTAAAGAGAACTGGACAAAGACATATGGCTTCATTTTGCCTCATCAAGTACAAAGACAATGGGTTTGACTTACTAAGATCCAAACACCACGCGCTGAACAGCGTGTGCAATCTATACATTCGTGTATACTATTAGTGGCCGTGTTTACTAACATTGAATAGTGGTGCAGACCGCCTTATTTAAATAAGGATGTTGCGTGTACTTTACGGGGCATCACCACGGAAACACTTACTGCACATTCCTGTGCAGGAGACATCTACCACTTTTTATGGGCATTTTATAAGCAGTTGTGCAGTGCATCTACATTGACATCTTTTTTTTTTTTTTTAACCGCTGAAGGTATGCTCATTGGTGAGAGGCTGCACTTACTCCAAACTTACGCGTACGAAAAAAATGCATACTTTTTTTCACATACATTTTTTTTTTAAATATATATTCTGTGGGACAAAAAGTTATTAAAAAATACTAAAGGACACCATTATGCATCAATTGAATTCATTTTTAAAAGCCCTTTAAATCATCCAGCAGCTATAAATTATAAAATGATGTTGCTGAATTGACGATATGGCAAATTTTTTATTACATCTCTGACCGTCCAAAATGTTGACACACACACGTAGGACGAGGGGATTCTCTTCTGTCCATTGTCTGTCTGTGCAGCACGTGCATCGATCCTGCAGCCGTGTGTGGAACTGTCAGTTTGCACGTCTTTTCCACACGTGCAAAATAAAACACAAAATAGCGCTCGCAAAACAGTGATACATGATGATAAATCACATTATGCGTGCTAAATAACTATACTTTACATTTTTCCTCCCGTGTTGTGGGCGTGTTGATAATCAGCACATATTTTGCATATTATTGAAAACAGTGGATTGCACGCCTTATTCTACTCAAGTAACAGATGCAATCCACTTTGCACACGTTTAGTAGTTCAGCTTTGCGTGTGCTATCAGGTTTGCACATGTTTTAGTAAACACAAAACTTAAGTAAATCAGGCCCTATGTGTTTAATTTGTTCTGAAACATTTGGAAAGTACGGCCCATGGGCTGTATGCGGCCTGTAAATTTTTTCAACTTGGCCGGCTGGACGTTTACATATTTTTTTAAAACCTTTAACACCAAAACTGTAGCAGGCAATTTTATGTTAAGTACCGTTTACAAATTACTGCAAATCTTGAACTACGGAAATTTTAATGGTTGAAATCTGCGCTTTTGAGTGATAAACGCATTATTACAGTAATGATAGGGACTACATCACGGTAGCTCCATGCAGACGAGGCACGAAGTAGAGTGGGTGGGGTTTGTTTTATGTAGCAATCAGCGTAAGCAGATTTTTTACAACTAAGTGCTGCAGAAAAGTGATACTAGATCAGATTGTGGACCTTTTTTGTTGTTGTGTTTGTTCCATTTTTATTGCGTTTTGCTTGATTGTAAAATATGTCAATTGAGGAGGTGGTCTGAGACGTGCTCTTTTATCCTGCACTACAACGAGATAATGCAACAAAATGTTGTTCTTATCTGTACTGTAAAGTTCAAATTTGAATGACAATAAAAGGAAGTCTAAGTCTAAGTCTAAAAGAGGAGTGACATTCATATGTTCCTGATATACAGCGTTTTGTTATCCAAAGTTAATATTGTAAATACCACATTTGTGGTGTATTCTGCTGTATACTTATTTGAAGGCTAGACTGAGGGGTACAGGATCTGGCCGTGGAAAAAGACCCGGATGTTACAAGTTGAGCTCGAACGTGGGAAAACAGTAAAATAATACTTGCTTCGTGGAACAGCTCGCTGTCTGTTTGAACCCACTAAAAGACAAAATACAACATTGTGTCCGTGTCGTGGCAGCGGTAAGAAGCGGAGGATTTCATTGGGAGCAGCTAAGGTTTACGATTCAACCTCCAGAAGTGTTTGACTTTGCAAAGCCTCTATGAAATATTCAGAATGGTCAGCAACCTACATCTCAGCTCACAAGTCAACCAGGTATACACGCTAATTTACAGCATGGGCAATGAAGCGCATAACATACTGCGAGGTCAATCATTAACCAAAGCACAGAAGCAACAATATGATGACATAAAAACACGTTTGAGTTATACTTTGTGCCGAGAAAGATTATACTCTACGAGATAGCTAGATTTAAGCAACGTGTACAACAAGCGAGACGGTGGATTCGTTTGTCACTGAAATGTACTCAGTAAACTGCAACTAGCACTCCGCGATGAATTAATAAGAGATCGCCTTGTGGTGGAACTCAGAGACTCTAACTTAGCAGAAAGCATGCAGCTAGACAAAAGGATCTGACACTGTAACAACATGGCAAGGCAGCCAGAAGTAATAGGAAAACGACAAACCGACCTCAGAGGAGAGGCAAAGGGGGAAATAAGACACATTGACAGTTGGATACAATAAACACAAATAGTACACAGCTAGGACATCGTCACAACACAAAACAACCCCACAAAGATAAAAGCAGCAACAGACTGGAATGCTACAAATGTGGAAAATCCACAATACATGGAAAATTACAGTGCCCAGCCAAAGTTGTGACTTGCCACACAAGTGAAAAAAGACACTATAGTAAAGTGTGTAAATCAACTAAGTCGGCGCATGTGGTGGAAGTTAGTACAAGATGCTAGGTGGATAGTTTGTTTTTAGGAGCACTAGATGCTAGCACAGACCCACGGTATGCGGACGTAACCATCAGAAACCACAAAGTCAGATATAAGATTGACAGAGGAGCAGACGTTTACGCTATTTCAGCACAAATATATCACAAGATTGCTGATCGTGACTCAGAGCTAACAGAAACAAACCAGTTATGAGACCGGGTGGTAGAGCTCTTCCTGTAATTGTCAAAAAACAAACAAAAAAAACCCAGCACCCACACACAATCAAGCTGAAACTGAATGCAAACACATTCTCACTTGCAACGCCAAGACGTGTTCCTTTTCCTTTATTGGGAAAAGTGAAGGAGGAGTTGGGAAAAATGTAAAAGATAGGAGTTATATGAAAAGTAGAAGAGGTGTCCTGCAATGGTGGCAGTGCCGTCAAAATTGTCTCTGTGCGCATCTGCGTAGACCAGGGGTGGGCAATTAATTTTTACCGGGGGCCGCATGAGCAACCCGAGCACTGCTGGAGGGCCACACCGACAATATTTCAATTAAATTTTGCTCAAATTATTTTTGATATACTGTAAGATAAATAATAATAATAATAATAATAATAATTTCATTTAACCTAACTTAACTTTATACAAAAGTAGATTGCTTTTGATGGTTTTATTTTTAACACTGTCTTACACAACACTTCCTGATGTGTAATACAATGCAAAAATGTCAATTTCTGTCACTTTATCCTGCATCCTCTTTAAAAGTCCAACATTTTTCCGACGTCCCACTGGGGTGAGTTTTTCCTTGCCCGTATGTGGGCTCTGTACCGAGGATGTCGTTGTGGCTTGTAAAGCCCTTTGAGACACTTGTGATTTAGGGCTATATAAATAAACATTGATTGATTGATTGATTGATTTTCCTCGTCAGATTTGGACAACCATCTGTTGTCACACCTGCTAGCTTGTCCCATTTCAGTCCTAACATGTCCAAACACGCATTTACCTATGTGAACAAGTCATTACCTGTGGTTGTCTCTTTAATTGACTGCATAGCTGCCAGCTCCTCCGGGATTTAAAAGTCTGCAGTTATCCCACGTAAGAAGATGAGCAGCTGGGCGGTGTCACGTACATCGCAGCTCTCATCCAAAGCCAGCGAAAAACAGTCAAAGTTGGCCGTTCTGGTCCTCAGCTGAAGCTCCAAGTTTCCAGCGATGGTCTCAACCCGCCTCGTTACAGTGCGTCAGGAGAGTGACACGTTCTCAAATGCGCCCCTCTTCTACGGGCATATCAGCTCAACAGAGTCCAATAAGCATTCCTTAATAAACTCTCCGTCAGAAAACGCCTTACTTTTTCTGGCGATTTCGTGAGAAATGATGAAACTTGTCCTGACAGCTGCATCTCCGGGGGTGTGAAATTTGTCAAAAAGTCCAGTTTTACCATCAACGCATCAGCCACCCTTGCGCGCGCTTCATCAGACAGATTCCGGTATTTTTCCTCGTGCTTCGTCGTGTAGTGGCGATTCAAATTATATTCTTTAAACACAGCAACCTGTGTACCACAAATTAAGCACACGGCTTTACCTTTAATTTCTGTAAAGAAATACTTGGCAGTCCATGTCTAGTTGGAAACACGGCATTCATCATCAACTATTCTCTTTTTAGCATCTCGGGGGTAACCGTGCATCACTTGTCGCTGTGCACCTTCACTCACAGGTTACACCCGGACATAAGCACATAAATAACACTTTTCAAAATAAAAGCAGCACAGTTGTATTGCACGCACGACATAGATGTTTTTTTAAATTTATTTTGTAATCTGTGATTGTCGCTGTTCCCATTCACTCACAACCGCGCACGAGCATAGTCCACACGGAAGTAATACAAATAACGCTTATCAAAACAAAAGCAGCACCGTTGTATTGCACACTCGACATAGATACTTTAAATGTATTTTGTAATTCATGATTGGCCTCACGCGGGCCAGACAGGGACGCACAAAGGGTCGGATGTGGCATAGAATGCCCAGGTCTGGCGTAGACCTTACCCGCCTCTACAAAGCGGTCTGCAGAGAGAAGTGCATCCTACCATCGGTGAAACACACACTAAAGATCTCTTGCAGGTGCACGGGTCTTCAGGAAGCTGGACTCAGAGGATTTTGGCAAATCCATTTGTCCCAAGAGTCATCAAGGTATACCTTTATAACCCTGTTTGGGCATTTCCACTTTAACGAGCTATCTTTGGCATGGCCTCAGCACCTGAAGACTTCCAGCGGCCCAAGGCCGAGGGCTTCAAACAGCAGTTCTCCAACACCCTTCTCTCCTATGCCCAAAAGTACCAGATGTTACTGCTGTTGTACAGAAGGATAGGGAGAGAAAACTAAAACACACAATTTTTAACAAGAGACATCGTGTTAGGGATTTAGGTCAATTCATATCAGGACAGTGTGGATCACCAAGACACAAGGCACTGTAGTGCAAGCTCATGGCACACCTCGCTTATATCTGCTGCACAGTCCTAATGGTACTATCGGAAGAAAGAGGCATCAACTTATTCCCATGCCAGAGAATGATGTTGAGAGACAATTTCCCTGTACCAATCGCCATCAGCGGGGCTCCCTCTTTCAGCACCCAAACCATCAGATTCTTCAAAAAGGCCAGAAACTACACATTCTTATTTTTCTTGGTGGATGGGCGTTAATGTGTGAATTTTGTTTTGTTGAAAAGTCGAAGAAAAAAAACAAGTGTTTTGTATTTTCACATGATTTCAATGCTGTTGAAAAATGTACAGTGGGTTGGTATGAGTTTGACAGATTAAAGAAATACCTTGGTATAGCTAAGTTTTGTTTTTGTTTTAAAGGGAAGATGTGGTGTAAAACTGAGGGGGACTGGATGTGGCATGAGAAAAAGACCCAGACGTAACAAGTTGGGCAGGAACATGAGAAAACAACAATACTTGCTGTCTATTTGAAACCACTAAAAGACAAAATACGACAACATTCTTCATGTCTATTCTGGGTGTCTTATTCAGTGAAACACTATTAAAAAAACATTTTTTTGAGGTGGTCTGTCATGACGTTTTTATTTTTTAGCATTATATCAGACATAGTTTGTATTGTATTCCGGAAAAGGGGACCCAAGCATTTATCCAGCAAATTATTATATGCACACACCGGCCTCCAGACACATTTTTTCTATCAATGTAACCCCTGAGACAAAATTGCCCTATAGTAGAGTGCCAGCGCAAAACGACATAAGGACACAAAGCATAGCAATTGCCAACAGAAATATCCACTGGACACAGTTGAAAAAAACTAAATGTCTTATTCAAGTCTTTCTGTATTTTCCACAGAACATATGATGGAGCTAATTTAAATACAGTTATTAGGTTATTGTTAAATCCCTGTTAGTGTAAGTGCACACTTCTGCCTTTTGTGGCAGAGGGCATGGGTTTGATTCCTGGCCAAGGCTGCGTCAGGAAGGGCATCTGACGTGAAAACTAAGCCTAAACCATTGAGGGGATTGACTGGTTGTGGTAACCTCTAACTGGGAAAAAGGTGAAAGAGGATTTGGTTATCACCTCTGCCAGGAGGTAATGTTGAAATTAGCAAAATAAATTAAAGTTATGGGCCAGTTTTCATTAAACGTTCAAGCTATATCTGAAATGGCAAAATAAACTAAAATAAGTTTGAAAAACCCTGCTTTAAAGAATAGAATGAAGTGGTGACTTACTTACATAAATGATAAATGGGTTATACTTGTACAGCGCTTTTCTACCTTCAAGGTACTCAAAGCGCTTTGACAGTATTTCCACATTCACCCATTCACACACACATTAACACACTGATGGAGGGAGCTGCCATGCAAGGCGCTACCAGCACCCATCAGGAGCAAGGGTGAAGTGTCTTGCCCAAGGACACAACGGACGTGACTAGGATGGTAGAAGGTGGGGATTGAACCCCAGTAACCAGCAACCCTCTGATTGCTGGCACGGCCACTCTACCAACTTCGCCACGCCGTCCCTCAATAATAGAAGGTTGTCGGCCGATTTTCATTAAACTTTCAAGCAATATCTGAAACGGCAAAAAAACTAAAATAAGTTTGAGAACCCCTTCTTTATATAGTATAATGTAAGTGATGACTTACTTACAATCAATATTAAATAATAAATATTGTTATTCATAAAACTTGATAGCAGTTTATACAAGATGCATACACTGCAAATACAGAATGAGGCATGCTCCATGGGAATTTAGAAAAATGTAATACATACATACATGAATGTAGTGGCTGACAGATTGTGATGTACTCAAATGTTTGTATATGCTGGTTTGAATAACTTCCTGTCCAGCTATTTACATAAATAATTTAGAATTCTGGGTTGTCGTAATGTTCATAAAAAAATATTGAACATGATAGACCTGCATCAGAAGATGACAGATACATATGTATGTAAGTTTTGTGCTTACTAATTATTGTTCAATGTTGAAAATAGTGATGAGGTGTAACATATTATTGCATTGTCATTACCCAACATTGCAGCTTCCCCTTTACCAAAGAAGCCCAACAGTACTGGGTTAAAACGGTGCATGATCGCCCTCTATCAGTGAGAAAAATAGTACTAGCTGAAACTGGTTGTCTTGCACCACCATACACCTCCCCAGTACAGTGCAAACACAGGCCCAGAAAAGGTTCAGAGAGAAAAATGGATACATGACACACACACAGGACAAAAGACGACACATGGACAGGGAATACGCTACATCGGATGGAACGTTGAGCACAAGACAAGCACAAGACAAAAAGCTAAAGAGAATTAAGCTGATGAATGAACACTGGCATAGAGAAGAATTACCAACAGAGGTGAAGAGGAGTCGGATGGAGGCATGTGGGGGTGTTGCAGGCTTACCGATTTCCCCAGTGTCCTGGGACTACCTCCTCCTTCAGTCTACCGTTGCCCAGCAGAAACAAAGGGAACAACACAATTACACACACCTTCCCCACTATCTAAAGTACGGTAAATGTACTGTAATAGCCCCAGTTAGGGATGGGAGTCAAAAACCGGTTCTTGTTTAGAACCAGCTTGCAGTGTTGGATTCCTGGGAATCATTTGCCAGTTTTGTTACCAATTCCCTTAGCGATGGATGTGGACAAGCGTAACGCCATCACGCACGGCGCGGAAGCAGCACAAAAACTGGAATTATTCACGAGAAAGGATAACAACAGGGCAACTTGCAAAGTGGATATTTAATTAAAAAGAGGAAATTTTAGCAGAAACCTTAGCATACACACAATATAAAAACTTTGAATAAATGACAAGTTTTCGATCCCGCCCGAGCCGGAAGTAAATCTTCACCAACAGCAACAGGGGCAATGTATTGCAGGTAACTAACTAGCTAACTAACTAAATCAATAACACTGCCTGTCATGTTATCAACTCATTGTATAAGCTGCTATTATTAATTTTAAACATGAAATTAATACTTATCATGCAAATCGAGATGAAACAGTGTCTGACTGGGAGGCTACACGCGCCTCCTCCTTTCTCAGAGTGAGAATTGTTATTCATAGTGGAGACATCGTAATTAGTCAGAAAAATCACATATCCTTTCTGGAACAAAACAGATATGCTTAATTTTCTGCAAAACAATGCTTATTGATTATAGCTGATGGTTGCAGAATTGCACAATGTGCACTTTTATTCGACTTAACTTGCTTGTACTTGTCACTAGCTGACATAGTTTTACTTTTGAGTGGTCGGCACATATATTATTTTAAAAATAATCATTGTATGTAATATTTTGTTTATTTCTACAATAGACTCTTCATTTTGTTACTATATTAATTACTTTCAAAAATCTTTTTTCCTGAAGAACCCTGACCCTGGCACTTCATGAAGGTTGTCGGACTCTTAAGACCTCACTGATGAGTTTGTACATTAATGTTTCTTCTAAACTAAACACACTTAATGCTAATCAACTTATATTTTTATCCAGATGAGAATCGATAAGAGAATTGATAAGAGAACCTAAAAAAGTAATCGTTAAGCAGAATTGAACGTGGAATTGGAACCAGAAAAATCTTGTCAACTCCCACCTCTAGTCCAGTATATACAGTTAAAGTTAAAGTACCAATGATGGTCACACACACACTAGGTGTGGTGAAATTTGTCCTCTGCATTTGACCCATCTCCTTGTTCACCCCCTGGGAGGTGAGGGGAGCAGTGGGCAGCAGCGGTGCCGCGCCCGGGAATACAGTATACCCTACGGATGACTCATCTGACTAAAACTATATATTGAATTATGGAAACTTGCCTTTAAGAAACACACCCCATGAAGCACGAAAGCACGTCATTTCACACTCATGCTTGTACAGAAAAGAATAAACATGGATTCATGATACTGTAACTGAAAACAAGATGACGTCTGGACTGCTCCTGCTGAGGTTAAAGAACCCTGTTTGCCTCAAATGTCTAATTTTGTTCTTATGTTGCACACAATACCTTCTAACAACTTGAGGTTTAGTGCCTTAAATAACTGACAGACTAGAGCTGGCTACTTTTGTAAATGCACCAATAGTGTTGTTCATGGTTTATGCTAATATCAGTAGTGCCTTTATGCCTAATTAATACAATTTAAATGATTTCAAGGCACTTTACTAATGTATTGCTTTCAAAATTTGGGCAAAGGTAGCATTTGATTTAAAACCTATAAACCTGAGGGCTGCTATAACTTCTTTAAAAACACACTTATTTGCGCTGGCATTTAAAACATGCTGCGCTGGACACATTTATGGACATTTTTATGTTTTTATTTAGACTTTTTTACTATTTTTATGAATATTCATTATTTTATTTCATTTACAGTGCTTATTGTGCAGTGCTAATTTAGCTTTTACCATTTAAATGTATTGGTTTGTTTATCTGTGATTTCATTGAATGTTCTGTACGTATTGTGATTTTTATTATATGTATATTTTTTTACGTTTTACCTCTCTGTTTTTAATTTGTACAGCACTTTGGCACAGTAGTGGCTGTTTTTAAATTGTGCTATTAGATTTAAACTAGTGCTGTCAAAAAATTTACATTTTTAATCAAATGAATCAAAGGTTTTCTGTGGATTATCTTTTATTAACAATGATTAAATATCATTAATTTGTAATCTATAATAGTTTTTCATTTAGAATGAGCAAAGGGACTTTAAGAAAGAATGGAATATACATGCACTTGATGTGTTTAGTAAACACCTTTTACATAATGTTTGTTTTATAAACAAATATTTTTGCATATTAATGTGTACCGGTTACTCCTTTTGTATTAGTAATTCAGGTATTAGGCTGGAAGTGCTTTGGTGAAATGAAAACCTCCAGAATGTGCACAATATTTTGCTGGTCGACTGTTTCATTATGTTATGAATAGGACCAAGGTGCTGTTTAGCATCTTCCATACTGAAATGTTTGGTTCAACAGCCTGTCACTACCACATCAATTGCCCAACTATGCATGGCATTTCAGGAATTTTGAGTCATTATGTGCCACAGGTCTGTTAATTGCGTTACAATGATAAACAATTACATTAATAATGATGATGTATTCATCCACAATAAAGTGTTAATTTTGACAGCCCTATTTTAAACACCAACTGTAACCACACAGTAAGACCCAACAGTTCTTTAGTTTTTCACTTTCCTTCAGTGCAGAGAACAACAAGCATGCAACTTTAACATAAAACATGTTAATTCAAAATGAAAACAAAGAATGAAGGATAGAGATGAATGGGTTGATTCTTAAATATGGAGATTTGCAATCTCATGTCTGATCAGACTTGTTTGTGCACACCCAGTACTGCGGAGCTGCATGACGCAAGATGCTCATGCATGCATTTATTAACTGAGGCAAAGCCATTGAACTTCAGCAGAAGCCCTGCTCCAAAAAATAAATACACTGTTGGAAGAAGATTTGATACAAATATTGTTCTACTTATCTGACCTTTGATCTTGGTTCAGTTGTGATTTTAAACTCTGTTGAGTTTTAAAGTGCAGTACAATTCCTAACATTTACAGGACTACTTGTACTACTACAATACCAAGCCGAGAAGCTAACAATAGCATCATCAAGTGTGCCTTTTACATTCAGCATGTCATGTGGCATGGTGAGTCAAATGATCTCATTAATTCCGGTTGGAAAAATTCTCTTGATCCAACTTGTCATCGCTCACCCTCACTGTGCTGGCTGCCTGCACTCCCACTGTGGAAACTGTGGCATGGGTCCGAGTATCCAGGCGGGAAGCTGGGGGGTGCAGATGGGAAGGGAGGGTAGGGGAAAGGCTGCCCACCCATTGGCCAGGGGTTGGTGGCGGGAGGAAGCGGTGCCAACGCCTCCTGCTCGGAGCCGCCTCCATTGGAGCCCTCATTTAAATTGAGTGACGCCATGTCTTATTGGACAAGAAGAGAAAAATACTAAGCAGAATGTCTCTATTGATAAAAAAATACACTATAAACCTTGTTATACTATACTTTGGCAGAGGTCCCCGAAGGTGTAGTAGCATTGTTCAGAGAAGGTGATCTTGTTGACAGTGTGTCTCAGGTAGCCATGTTTCAGCAGACTGCTCGCATACTTCCTGGCATCCCGTCGGTCTTTGAAGCCCTCTACTCGAGAATAGAGCCAGTCTACCACGTCAGCGCCTGACACAGAAACCCAAGTAACACTTGAACTCTATTAACATATCAAAGAAAGTCAGTCTGTAGTAGTTGGATGAACTTTCATTTTCTTTGACGCTGTCATGACTCCTTAGTTGTGGTTACGATGATACAATGACAGTTGTGCTGCTTTATATAACAATTTACAACAATTGTGTTTGCTTTTTAACTGAGGGCAGCGTTTAGCAAGGCACCTCTAGAGAGCATGCTCTCATTAAAAAACAATTAATTAGCTACACTTTACTAACAAGAAGAGGATAGTTTGTCCCTCTCATGCTTCTAATAAAGGTAAACAAATTGTTATAATCAGCTCAGTAGGATTCAATGCAGTTGTACACCACTGCAAACTACAACCACCATAATAAGCAAACAGTTTTAGAAAGCTAAAACGGTTAGTTGATAAAGGTGGACAATTTGGGTCTCCAATGAACCTAAAATGCATGTTTTTTGGGATGTGGGGGAAAACCCACGCACGCACAAGGAGACCACACAACCCCACATAGAAAGGCAGGGCCGGCCCATGGCATAAACACTCTATGCGGTGGTTTAGGGCCACAACCCCTCGGCGGGGGTCACATGATCATAGCGACCGGTCACTTCAGTAGCTCATTATCAACGGGATCATTGTGCTCTGTAGGTGATTCTTTGTTCTACTTTGGTGGACTGAATTGTCTCAACTTAACCTATTCAGCTGTGAGCCAACATGTTCTTTGTAATAGTGTTGGTTAGGTTTAGCAGCATCATGGCAGCGCCCTATTGAGATAATTGGTGATTTTTGCTTCGAACGCCATCATCGTGACAGATTTACACCGTATTTGTATTGAGTTTATTTTGTAGCCACACCTTTTCCCTAAAAATATAATATCTAAAGAACATTTGTTTTTTCATTGTTTTTGTTCTTTTAGTGTTTTGTTTACTTTTTCAATAAATGCAGAAGCAGCAATGGGAGATATTGAACACTTTTTATTTTCAACCTACAGCCTATTTTTATACCTTTTCATATAAACTTTAGACATTATCTGGACTATAAAAATATGACTATTTAACATATTGGATTGAACTGAATTGTAGTTGTCAATGTAGTCTTTTTGTAATACACATAACATGTAAAATATAAATAATACATACTTTTTTAATATCTAATTATAAACATACTTGAAGTGTATTTTTGTTGGTTTTGTTTTTTATGCACACACTACCATAGCCTACTTCTGGTCGCCAGTAATAATACACAGTAAGTAGGAATTATTAACTATAAATTTAATATTTTCATAGCTAAAGCATTAAAATAATTTTACAACTTTCTAAATATTTTTTCTAGGCATTAAATACCACCCACATAGTCACCTTTACAAGCTGCAAGCTTCGAAGAGCGATGTGGCGGTAAAACTGTACTACAATATCGCAATAGAAATGTAATTGATATCAATATAAAATGCGTTTGATAAATATATTTTTTTTGGTCCGAAAAAAACAGAAAGAATGAAGCATAGTTGGTTGAATGAAAAAAAGGCACTCGTAAACTGTGTCTTAATTCGGGGGCTGCATCCTTCTAAGGACCCAGCACATGCGGTCAGCAAAGTGTGGGTCGTGGCAAGAGTACTCCAGCAGCGGCGATGAATTGGGACGGTCTAGCCTAAGGAACACTTCCTGGTTACGTCAGTAGTCCCCGCCTCTTACATTTACGTCATGTATCTGCTGCTCAGTCGCGCAAAGTTGAATAATGACGAACTTCTAGAAGAATGACGAATTGTTGGATTTCCTGCGGTTAGAGCCGACCGATCATGGGAGTTGGTTGTCATGATGATGTGTCACGTGTTGACAAGCATTCTAAAGTTGTTATTCCTAATTGTTAGTTAATGATGGATTTATTTTTATTATTGTGAATAGTTTTTGTAGTGGGACGGGTACCTTTAAAAACATGCAGACAATCCAGAAGATGTCCCCGAAAAAATCCTCACGGTCTATCCATACAGCAACACTATACAATCCTATTTAGCAGTGACTTTATATGTGATTTACAATTGGTGTAGTTTTCTAATCTTGTCAAATTAATTTTATTATAGCCAGTAACAGTAAATATTGGGATAGCATAATAATATTATCATATAATTATTTGCAATGAATGCAGAGGAAATGAATCACAACAATTGTAGTTTCAGCACATGAGTGTATTCATTTATACAGGTTATAAATATACTTTGTTTTTAAATGATCATCCAAATACAAATCCATACACGTGTTTGGTGTAATTTCTTTTTAGTCTGATGTCCTTTAAATTGCCTTTTCAAGTCTGTGTCCTCCTTGATTGTTCTGCACAGCAAATAAAAAAACAAAACAGAAAAGGTTAACACAAGATCACGTTAATCATTTATCGAACTAAACATTTTCAAATAACATGCAAATGTAAAATGCAAAAAACAGCTATAACTAATATCGGCACATTGATGCAGACACTTACAATACTTCACTATTACGGCCACACATTAACAGAACATAATTAAGTAAACTTCTTGCGGTCTAAAAAAGTAAATTTAAAGATGTACGGCTTTACTTCCAAAGGTTAAAAAAATCTCCGGGGACAAAACTGTCTGCAATGGATATATGGCTCCCCTCGGGGTACAGAGAGGAGCAAAGAGCTAGGAGGTCTTTCAACATTACGATAGTAAAGGTGCCTAATTAGAACACAAATGTATATCCCTATTATCATCCCAGCTTGACATGTCTGCTTTTAGCTGTTTTAAATGAATAAATAAAGCTATACTTACATTTTAAAGTCGCTCTTTCCGCTCCACATAGCGTCGCCATGTTGAAAATAATTTTCAGTGTTGAGTGTGCAAAGGATCTCGGAATATGAAAGAACGTGAAGTGTACACGGATGCACACTTTCTGCTAATGGGAAAAAAAAGAACATTTGTCGGCCGGATTCGAAAGACACTTGGAACTTTTTTGAATTGGGACAGCCTATGTGCACCGCGATGACACCAGCACCCCAAAACTACACACTGCGAAGGATGCAGCCGCTGATCTGCTAAACTAGCAAAACAGGAAGGATCAGTGAACAAGGGGAGGGACACACTAACAGTATCAACAGTATCAGGTAGTCATATCAAATTTGGTTGCGCCATCTCCCTGTCTCACTGTTGATTCTCTGCATGGAGTGAGAAGACAAATCAAAAATGAGTGCTGCAGAGAGCGAATAATTGTCGATAAAACAGGAAAAGTCACCTCGACAGTGTGGCAGTTTTTTGCACTTTTTTAAACAGACTGTAATCCTTCAACACACTGATCTTTTGTTTTTAACCCACGTCCGTTCCCTATTCGGATGTACGGAAACAACAGGTAGGAACTAAAGTGCAGGACTGTATTACTAAAATAAATAACAAAATGTAACAAGTGTTACTTTAAATTAATAGTTTTGTCCAAAAATGTTTTTAAATAATACTTACTGCATAACATAATTAATTTCCAAATAAATTCAATTTTTATTTTAGAATTTTGTTTAGATTGATTGTTTGAAGTATTTCCCATGGTTGTGTTGAGATTTTCTTTTCTTTCTGCCTTAATATATGTGGGGGGATTATAATCAGAGGAAAGTTACATTTGAAATAAACATTAACATTTAATATATTTTTCTCCTGGTCCAGATTTTCAATAGGTCATAAAAAATATCAATAATTATCGATATCAACCAATTTAAAAAACTAAAATCGTAATAAAATGTTTTCAGCCATATTGCTCAGCCCTAAGTACAATACCTACTACGCTGCAGTCAGCTCTAAAACCCTTAGCGTGTTACACAAGTAATATCAAACACCAGAAAAGGGCCCACAAACAAATTATTTTTTAGGGCCACAAAAAGCCAAGGGCTGGCCCTGCACAGAGGCCATGACGGAGAGTCATGCTCATGATCTCCTGACTACCAACTGCTAACAGGCTCATTGCTAGGCCAAAGGGCAGCCGTGAATTTAAACATTAAAAAGCAAGTTTATTTGGCAATAATTATTGAAAACAAATATAATGTTTATAAAAATTACTTTTTTCTCACCAATAACAGCATTGGAAATAGTGATCTTCAACCACATTCTGTCACGAATCTCCAGGCCAGAGTCTGGCAACTGCATTATCTTGACAATGGTCGCCATATCGGTTTTGCTTGTTGATAGAGGCAAATCGTCAAACTCTGCAAATAGCAAAAAATCCAAAATTAAGTGAAACTACCAACTGCAGTTAAACATTGCCATCCTACGGTATAGCGGAATGAGAGTGCTGTTGTTACCATAGTGAGGGTAGGGTCCTGTTAGGGCAGTGGTGTGTGAAATCCAGGCAGCAGGGTCGATGGGTCTGACCGGCTCAGCTGCTCAAAGTGACAAAAAAATAACTTTGATATGGGTATGACAATTTATTGTCTTTCAGATTATTATAATATTAGTCGTACCACGAGGGATGGTAAAGTAGCTTCTCGGAGAAGGGTCCCAACATTTGGCAACAGTCAGACTAATAGGACTAGACAAAAAAACAAATATAAGATCGATTTTGATAAAAGTTTTACTTAATACTTATAAAACCTAAAATTACCCTGTTTTGGAAACAATTTCTCTCAAGATTCTTACAGCATCGTCGTTGCTCATGTTTTCAAAGTTCACGTCATTCACCTATGTGGCCAAAAGCAGAGTTTGTTAATTTAAAACTCAGTGGACACTTCAATAGGTACATCTGCTCAACTTTACAGCTATATAAATTCTTCAACTACAAACAAATAAATGACAATTTCAATCCCCTTCTTGTTTTTACTTTTGCTTGAGCAGCCCGTTACTGGATATGGAAAAAAAGAGGACAGGAAAAAATTTAATTTTTTAAATAAAAGCAAGTCCAAATTAAGCATTTAAGCATAAAAGACTACAGTAAAGTAAAAATAAAGGGCAAAAATAGACTTTTGACAACCAAGTTGAACCCCTTAAAGTGATGACTGCATCGGAGTTGTTAAAAGATAAATACAATCAAATAGTTAAGATGAACCTCCTGAGGACTCACATTCTCTTTTTACAAAAAAGCAATAGTCAAACTTTAAAAAGTTTCTCAGTTGTTAGATTAAAATCATAATATGTGGATGCACTTGTGTACCTGGAGGAGCATGTCTCCAGGTTCTATTCTGCCATCAGCAGCAACAGCTCCTCCTTTCATGATGGAGCCAATGTAGATTCCGCCGTCACCACGGTCGTTGCTCTGACCAACAATACTGATGCCAAGAAAGTTGTACTTCTCTGTTGGGGAGACAGAGTGGAGAGAATTAGCCCATTATGGGGCTAGGAAACATATTTGGTACTTAACCTAAACCACATGCATTACAATGGCAGTAGAACTATGTGACTTTCTACAATCAATCACAACAATCAGAAAGACAAGGACAATTGTACATATACAGTACAGGCCAAAAGTTTGGACACAACTTCTCATTCACAACACAACTGATGGTCCCAACCCCATTGATAAAGCAAGCAATTCCACTAATCAATCCTGATAAGGCACACCTGTGAAGTGAAAACCATTTCAGGTGACTACCTCTTGAAGCTCATCGAGAGAATGCCAAGAATGTGCAAAGCAGTAATCAGACCAAAGGGTGGCTATTTAGAAGAAACTAGAATATAAAACATGTTATCAGTTATTTCACACTTTTTTATTAAGTACATAACTCCACATGAGTTCATTCATAGTTTTGATGCTTTCAGTGACAATCTACAATGTGAATGGTCATGATAATAAAGAAAATGCATTGAATGAGAAGGTGTGTCCAAACTTTTGGCCTGTACTGTACAGGTATATACGCACACGCACACACACACACACACACACACAATATATATATATATATATATATATATATATATATATATATATATATATATATATATATATATATATATATATATAAGTCGCAGTTTTTTTTCATAGTTTGGCCAGGGGTGCGACTTATACTCAGGAGCAACTTATGTGTGAAATTTATAACACATTACCGTAAAATATCAAATAATATTATTTAGCTCATTCACGTAAGAGACTAGACATATAAGATTTCAACGGATTTAGCGATTAGGAGTGACAGATTGTTTGGTAAACGTATAGCATGTTCTATATGTTATAGTTATTTGAATGACTCTTACCATAATATGTCACGTTAACATACCAGGCACGTTCTCAGTTGGTTATTTATGCTCATATAACGTACACATATTCAGCCTGTTGTTCACTATTCTTTATTTAATTTAAATTGCCTTTCAAATGTCTATTCTTGGTGTTGGGTTTTATCAAATAAATTTCACCAAATACGGTATATATATATATATATATATATATATATATATATATATATATATATATATATATATATATATATATATATATATATATATATATATATATATATATATATATATATATATACACACATATATATACACACGCACGCACACACACACACACACACACACACACACATTTATGTATACACACTTACATACTGTATATACAAAATAGTAAAAACTTTTAAATCTTTAGCAGTGAGTCTTTTAAGAAAACGATCTATATGGTTTTGGAGCATGTGGAAATTTTAGGTAATTTATTTCAGAGACGTGACGCTAAAGGTCACTGATTTGCATCCAACGATGCCTTTATTGACCTTGCTTTGGAGCCCAGCCATGCTTGAACAGAACAGGGACTGTCTCCAAACTATTCTTTCAAAGATAAAAGCATTGACTTGTCACAAATGTTTTGTAAGATGAATAATTGAGATTCAGTGTGTACCAATTGGTCTATTTGTCCATGGAGTATTAACAGTGTTGCATACTTTTTAATTACTGAAGCAAGAAAAACATCTGACGCGGCAACAAAGCAGCCTCAAACACTTTCAGCCTTGATAAATCACATTGCGGGCAGTAAATGATTACATTTGCATTTGAAAATCTGCATATATTCTGCATATACATGAAAACCGACAGGCTAAATGGATTGTGCTCGCTATTTTGCTCATTTAGGAGACGTAATTCTCAGCGCACGAGTTTCGTAGATTAGCTTTGAGTGCGGCCATGAGTTATCATGTTTGCATGTGTTTTATGCAAACCTTTAATAGGTATAACAATATATAACTATAAAAAGTTGCATTATCAAGATATTACAAACTTACCCATGTTAAGTGTAACAGTGATGATGTTGAGGCTCATGGTTGAGTCTGTGATACTGCTAAAGGATGAAGACTGGAAAGGCAAAATAAGAACACATGAAGTACATGGTAAATAACTAAATGTGGCATGCAGTCAATATCATTAAGGCTGCCCATTTGTCTCTCCCTCCATGTCAAACTCAATTTGGTTACTAATGTGTCTTAAAGGCGCTCACCCGATCTATTTTAGCCACTTTATGCCTCCGCCGGCGTAGCTTGTGCCTGCGCATCAACTGGGAGGAAGTACTGTGTTCGGTAGAGTTACTGAGCCTAAAAGAAAACAAAATGATTTATATTGAAATAAAGGATATGCAGACCGTGAATTCATTATATATGTATATGCATGTAAATGTACAGACACTATCACATTTCATTTGCAATACACTTGTACAATGTAACGTGAGGGGGAAAAATGTGAACAGACAACTTTATTAGCAATAGGAAGGAGGCTAATAAAAAGAGGAATTTAGCTGTTTTGTTGTGCAAATATATTTGTCTTTCAATAAATATAACAGAAACATGCATGTATTAACAAACAAATATACAAACAGCAAAGTGAGTCAGATTCAAAATTTTAGTCACTACTAACACCTGAATAATAATTATTTAAAGTAAGTAATAATTATTGAAGTGTTGTGGATATTATTGTCTCTCCTAATGTATTCATCTATTTGCTAAATAATTAGCAAGTAGATTAATAAATCAGTTCATTAGCTAGTTACTCTGCAGTAACACAGTTTAGGTTAAGGTTGAAGTGTACAAATCATTTATTCTTTTCTTGTGAATTATTTCACATTCAAGCTAGCTTAGCCAGCAGCTAGCATAGCTTGTCCTGTCCTTTTCCATCCTCCGTGTGTATTCACACTAGTTCTGTATTTTAGAGCTCTCTCTGGGGCGGTATAGCTCAGTTGGTAGAGCGGCCGTGCCAGCAACTTGAGGGTTGCAGGTTCGATCCCCGCTTCCGCCATCCTAGTCACTGCCGTTGTGTCCTTGGGCAAGACACTTTACCCACCTGCTCCCAGTGCCACCCACACTGGTTTGAATGTAACTTAGATATTGGGTTTCACTATGTAAAGCGCTTTGAGTCACTTGAGAAAAAGCGCTATATAAATGTATTTCACTTCACTTCACTTCTCTATTTCTTTTTTTAACATACATAAATAATCAATATTTGGACATTATCCATTGATTCAGAATCGTTCATGTTCCAAATGTAATGCATCGAAGAAACAATCATTTTTACTTCCTCTTAAAAACAAAACATGTTGCCTTGTTCCTTTATATAAAAAAACAAGCAAAAAGGTAATACATTTTTATTTTGCGACATTGATGACAAAAATCGATAACATTTGTCATAATAGTCGCTGACGTCATCGTTTGTGTTTTCCCCAACAGAAACAAACAAAAATGGCCTTATGTCAAAAACACGAATACAACTTGCTCTATTCGTGATACAGACAGTGCTTTTCATGGAAGTATGTCTGTTGTGCGGGAGCATTTAAAGCAGAGGAATGACTGACTGAGGATGCAGTCTCCAACTTTCCTTGGTAAGACAGTTAGCTTGTTATCAAGCTAACAATAGAGAGACAGAGTTGTGTGAAAACATTTTTATAATGTAGCGCGTAAGGACGGAGCTAGTTGTTTTAATGACATTAACAATGGATCAGTATATCGGACAGTTGCTTCTTAGCGCTACAACCACAACACACGATATGTGTCCCTCAGCAAAACCCGTCCCACCGGAACTCTCTAACCCTAACTAAAGTTCTGTGGGTGAATTATGTAAACCCACTACTCAAACTATATTTTAGCCAAAGTCCATCAGCTAAACTTTGTCATTTTACACATGTGCAGCTTTTGAAACACATCACCATCACAAAATGCACTTTTATTTTTGAGGAAGATCAATAGATTTGGTGTTTTGTTGTTTGTTTTTATTGCTGCTATTTTGACTGTCCTTTGTTTAAATGAAAACAAATATTCTTTTATCAGCAGTTTGCCTGTCCTGGCTTTAAAATAGGGATGCAACGATTAGTCCACATTGTCGACAAATGTTGACACTAAAATTTGTCGCCGACAATTATATTTGTCGACAATAGTCGTGATGACATCACTTGTGTTTTTATGGGCGGAAGCGGGTCTGCGCCGCCACTCGCAAAAACATGACCAGTGAAAACACTTAAAGCAAGAGTCGCCAACCCGTCATTTTGCAACTGACTGGTCGATCTTTGGGACTCTCCAGGTAGATCTTGTTAATGATATAGAAAAAACCTATCACATCAGTGATGTGGTTTATGTTTCTTCCCCTCCTGCAGCGTGACCAATGAAAATGCTGGTATCCTCCTTTCCCTCCCAGAGTGTGTCCATTGTCCAATGAAAAAGTGTGCTGTCCCATGCAGTCATTGGTCAAGGTTGCCTGTCAATCATGTAACGAGACGCTCTCATGGGAGCTTATCTTTGCTAGGTACAGTATGTACGCAGCTAAAATGGAGACCCCACAAAAGAAAACCAAAGCATATAATTTTCACCCAGAATGGCAGGAAAAGTTAATTTTTTGCTCGTCACAGATAAGAGTACATGTTTGTTATGCCACCAAACTCAAACATTCAGTAAAAAAGTAAACTGGAGCGGCATCACAACATGAACCACCCACAATTCAAGGAGCTCTTTCCACCACATACTGCTCTTTGTGCAAAAAAGTTGAGGAGCTAAAATTACAATTGAAAGCACAGCAGTGGCTCTTTGTTACACCTGCTGTGCGACGTCAGGCTGCCACAGAAGCAACATTTTGTGTGTACCTTTTGGCTAAATAAGAAGCCATTCACTGACAGAGAAAAAATTCAAGGAGGCGATGAATATTACAGCCAACACACTTTTCGGCGATTTCAAAAACGAAAACAAAATCAGCGCAGCTATCGACAGCATCCCACTCAGACCCGCAACTGTGACGAGAAGGATCGAATCATGTCAGAGGACGTGGACAAAAAAGGACTCGTCACAATGTGATTATTGGACATTGTCACTCATTTGCACTTAATAGACAGAACAAAATGTGATGATATTTTCAATGCATGCAATGCAAAATATGTGTGTGACAATGACATCCCCACCCATAAACTGGTAGCGATTACTACTGATGGAGCGCCATCAATGCATGTGGGCTTTATTGGGCGGTGCCGCAATGATACTGATTTTTCCCCACTTTATGAGCTACCATTGAATCATTCATCAGCAGGCCTTAGTTGGCAAAATCTTGGATTTTTCGCATGTCCCGACACTAACTAATCTACTCAATTAAAGCCAAACCTATTCAACACGGCTTATTTAAGGCATTAATGGACGAGCTTGACGCCACTTACGGTAACCTAATTCTCAATGTTGATGTTTGCTGGCTGAGTCATGGCAGAGTGTTGCAAAGATTTGTTGATTTGCTGCCAGAAATCAAGAAGTTTCTGTCAAAGAGTAATAAGGAGCACAAATAACTGTCCGATGATGCATGGCTGCTTCATCTGGGGGTTTCGACAGATTTAAACTCATAACGGAATGCTCTCAACACTGAAATTCAGGGAAAAAGAAGCACCTGGCCCAAAAGATAAGTGCAGTGAATGCATTCAAGGCCAAATTGTGTGTTTAGACTACTCATCTGGAAAAAAAGGAAGTCAACACATTTACCTAACCTGGAAAACAAATCTCAAACCATCAAGGACAAAGCTGTGTTCCACCCAGAGGTGTACTGCACACACCTTGACAAAGTGACAGCAGAGGTCAGTGGGCATTTTGGAGAGGTAAATGTCATGGAGGACATTGCTGCTATTGTATTAAACCATTTTCAGTCCATTGATGTAGAACAGGTAACAGCCAAATTCAAACATGCTTTTGCTTTACAAATTGATGTTGACATGGAAATAATTGATTTGCAAAATGACATTGAATTGAAAGCCAGAGCAGGGAACAGCGACTTTCGGGGACTGCAGAGAGAAGTTCCCCCTCCTCACTACATGTGCACTAAAACTGGCTGCCTACTTTGGTTCCACTTACATGTGTGAAATGGCTTTTTCACAAATGAAAATAATAAAATCAAAGTATAGGAGCTGCCTTACTGACAGACTGCCTCGGACAAACTGTGTGCAATTATGAGCCAAATTACACAAAACTTAGTGTTTCGTCACAGCCATCACGCTGACTTGAGTGACATGTTGAAAATTAAATAATGCAAGTTCACACGCTTTAAATTTACGTAGCAATTCATATTGTTTGTTAACTGCAAAACATGTTTAGTTTTTTTCAATGTAAAGTCTGAGCAAAACTAAATGTAGCAACAGCAAATGTGTGTAATATTGCCAAATAGAAAGTCTAGTTTTATTTTTTAGCAAATTCATAAGCTTAAAAATTACATGGCAATACATTAACAAAATGTGTCTTTTTTTTCCAACTGAAAAGTTTGAGCAAATCTAAATGTGGCAACAGCTAAGGCGTGTATTATTGTCAAATAAAAGCCTTGAGTTGGAAGGAATTTGGTCCTTATTTTAACAGCGTCAAAAGGTGATCCTTCCTTGGTTCATGGCTGAGACCGAGGATCTTAGGCCCAAAAAGGTTGGTGACCACTGATTTAAAGTGTGAGAACATTTCCTCCTATGCTTATCAAAAACATGTATACCTTGCTCCTTTTGCAAAGCGGACCTTGTTTTTTATGGTGATACATACGATACGCGAGCACTTAAAGCGGAGGCATGATGTCGGGACGTCTGGACTCAACTTCGGTACCCTGCTAGCAAGCTAATAAGTGTGAGACAAAGTTGTGTTAAAAATAACTTTAACTATCATTTTAGCTACAGTCAGCCAGCTAAACTTTGTCTACATCAATTCAAGTACTTTTTAAAACGGCGTCAATTTGCAATGCAAGAAAAAAAAAAAGAGAATCGCGTGCACAAACAGACACACACAGAGAAAAACATTAGGCAACAATGCTACGGTATCATAAGATTAAACATACTATCTAATAGATAGCCAACATGTTAAGAATTATTCAATGATGCAATTAAAGCCTATTAAAGTGCTATAACGGCCAGGAGTTAATCAATAGTCAATATACCAGTGTGCAGCTCTTTAAACATAATCACAAAATGCTTCTTTCCTTTTAAGGGAGTTAGATTTAGTGTTGTGTTGTTTTTATTGCTGCTATTTTAACTGTTTTTAAAAAATATATATAAACAAGGTAAAAAATTTTTATAGCACTTTGCCTTTCCTTTCTTTTAAATGGACAACAATGATTATACAGTTCTGTTGTTGTTGTAGTTATTGTTGTTGTCATCTCTCTGTCTTATCCCCTCATGTCCCTACAGTTTCTCCCCTCTGTCTTCCTTTTTTTTCTCTTTCTATCCACTCCTGCTCCGGTCCAGCTGCACCAAACATTAATATAAATCCATTGAATAAAGTCAAATACAAATAAGGCAACAAGAGAAGTATCCCACACTTCTCTTTTGTAAAGCAAATATGGGCATGTACATCAACAATATGATTTGCCTGAGTAGCTGGACAGGACAGAAAAGAAAAAAAAAGGACTACAATGTAAGACTCGTTTAAATTTTTGTAACAGCTGAATGAGCAGCACAGTTACAGTATGAATAAATATTTATGAATGAATTAGTCATCTTTGATGTTTTTAGGCACATGCCTTAAAATAACTTAAGTTGTTTTTAAAAGTCGATCGAAAAATTAGAGCCAATAAATATGTGTAGGCTTCATAATACCACTCGACGACTTATCAATTAACTCTGACTTAGTAGAGCATTATATTGTATCGTGTCCGACTAATCAGTGATCTGTATATGTTGCTCAAAGTGTTCAAAGACACAACTGCCAAAATAGATGAACCATCTACTTTTTTAACAACTTAAAAGCCACAAATACATGCTGTACTGCATGGTTCCAGGAGTATACACAGCAGACTCCAGTAAGGTGCAGGTGAGACATTACCTGCTTGCGTCTTCGTCTTCCTCGCTGTCAACAAACGAGCTGGACTCCAGCTCGCTGCTCATCACCGAGGTGCTGTCATAACCCATGGCCGAGTCCCTTGCTGTGCGCTCCGATTTAGAGTAACCGTTGATTCTAGGGACTGGAGGGAGAAAAAGCAGAGCAGCCAAAGAGTGAGATGTTGACAGAGCAACCAAAGACAGGAAAGTAAGCGATAGATTGGTGGAACTCACCAGCCATAATATTAGGTACATTAGCTAAATTCTCTCTTAACAGTACGGTGGCCTGGAAGTGCATAACATTTGACCTTTTATGAAACAAATTACAAAACACAAAATGTTTATGAAACTGTAAACTGTTTTGTCTTTTGTGCTTTCTGAAATTGTAAATGGTTACGTTTTTTGTTCATTTATTTTTGAAATTGTAAGTTGTTTCGTGCACTATGTGGGTTTCACCAAGGAGACACTCATTTATTGCACATTCATGTTATCATGGTCCTACCTTTGGTGTTTTACACATTTTCACATGTAGCAAACATCTATGTATTACTCTTTCTGGGCATTTTAGAGGCAGACTGGTTTAATGTAGGCATTATTTTCAGGCACCGGCTTTCCACTTGTGCCAGATAAATACAGCAAATATAAGTGCATGAAAAATACAACTCACTGTAACGCTTAATTAGTGGGAGCCCTGGGCTTGTTTCTTTGCAATGAGATGCAGATGGAAATCAGCCTTTGACTACAATCTGTCACATTTATATTTTATATGTTCATTAATGTGCATTGTATCATGTCACAAAGTCGTTATTTAATGTTTCTCTGTGGCCCGCTAGCAAATGCGTCACGGACCGGTACCGGTCCCCGGACTGGTGGTTGGGGACCACTGCTGTAGTGCATCTACAATGGAACCCACTTTTTAGCTTGCTGAAGTTATGTCCTGGAAGATCTTGGCACTAATTGCAAGTGTGCCCTGGAAAACACCAGTGGCTACCAAAAAACATCAATCTAATTTGTTTTATTCAGCTCCTTAAGTCATCCAGCATCTATGAAATTATAAAATCATATTGCTGAAAAGGTATTATGTCTATTATTTTGTTATGTATGACAGTTCAAACATGTTGACAAGCATACGTAGGACTTAGCTGCAGCGCAATCGCCCCCTTTCTTACAGCTATTTTGGCGCAACTGCCAGATTACAAGAACTTTTCAGACATGCTAAATAAAGAGGCAAAACAGCTACAGCAGAACAGTTTTAGATTTGATAAATCACACAGAGTGTGCTAAATAATTATATTTATATTTTTTTCTCTCTCAATATTGTGGGCATTCTGATGATCACTATAAATTCTACATATCCATTAAGGCAGACATGCTAAATGGATTGGGCTCCTTATTTTGTTCAATGAATAATCCTGTGTACATAAATGTAATAGATTAGTTGAGAATGTGCTATCATGTTTGCACATGTTTTGATACACAAACATCTTCAATACAACAGGCCCATACTAAAATAATGCTCAGTCGTGAATTAACCTGTCAGAGAAATTTAATGCACACGGTTAAAAATAAATAAATAAAATTTTAAAAAAGTAAAAGGTTTTCATAAATAGCACCGCTTACAGGTAGGAGTACTTTTGTGACTGGCAGACTCAGTTGGACAGAAAACAAAATGATTCATGCCTTTGGCTT
Source organism: Entelurus aequoreus (assembly GCF_033978785.1). NCBI lineage: Eukaryota > Metazoa > Chordata > Actinopteri > Syngnathiformes > Syngnathidae > Entelurus > Entelurus aequoreus. The sequence continues at coordinate 34,930,186 of NC_084737.1, forward strand.
GTGCTTACTAGTAGAAGAGACATGATAGCTTCATAAAGTCTCAACCAGCATACGTACACTGCCAGCGGTGACGCGGTGCCTCCGGGTAGCATCGCATTGGTTGGAAAGGTCTGGCAAGGCGAAGAGGGCGCGGCAGGGAACGCGTCTGCCAAGCTCCGGCAAAACATTCCAGCAATGTGGACGTTGCCATGGCTAACTCCGCCCACAACAAGGTGCCTTGCGATAAATGATGTGGCTGCGCTTTAACACTGAACATGCATCCACTGTTAGAGTTCACTCCTGCATATTTGCTTTCGCACACAGATGGCTGCCATTCCAGATAGTTCAACAAGTCACATGTCATTCAGGCTCTGCTATGTTGCAGAGTCACAGCTTATCTACAATAGAGGAAGCAGCACACCACAAATGTAACAAAGCAATGATGAATCAGCTGAAACTAAGCCAAATTTTAACAGTCTGTGTACATGATTAATAGTTCAAGTTAATAGTACAGTTACAGTTATAAAAGGTCACAAAAGTCTCTCACCACTGCCAACATGTCAGCCTTCATCCAACGCACTGAGAGTCAGGACAAGTGTCACGTACTCTGTGCCTCTCATCGCATGCAACTATAGGACGACTGCTAATCTGCCTCTGACAAATCAGAGCACAGAGAGGTAAGATTAGAGTTGAGATAAGGTGCTGTTCTCATGCATCACTGAGTCAGGTAAAAATGGCATCCAGTAATTGGATACATTAATGCTCTGGGCTGCGTTAAACAAAAAAATATATTAGATTTTTTTTTTATGATGGACGAACATTTGCCGTTTCTGTGCTAATGCTTCAATAGTGGATTAAAAAACTAAACTATGGTGACCACCAAGCATGAGTGGATATTAAATGTAGAAAATAATGTAATGTCTTTATTGTATACTTGACTCTCATTGATGCAGATCACCTGCTAGGCAGAGAAGAGATCAAATTCTTCCACCAAACTCTAGCAACCCTCAGGGTCCAACACACCTGTGCAGATTCCCAAGAGTTCCAATACCATTATTCATTTCGAAATGCCATTGCATAAGCAGAAAATTAACAAGGGATATGTTTCCAGGGCCAAACAAGTTTAAGCAATCATTTTGAAACAGCATTGACTGTGACAGAATCACTTGGAGCCAATGTATAAGGTGACTGGGGAATTCCTGACATTGATGCTTGCAGGCAGCAATAATTCTAATTTTGTCTTTTTTGGGTCTTAAAATCCAGGCCATGAGACTGTGGCTGCATCCAACCAGTAAATACATTTAATTGCATTGTATTGAGTACACGGGATCATTTGATTTATACCCGACACAACTGTTGCTGGAGCATAGTACACAGCCAACTTCCCTGCTGGTTAATTTAATTGGTGACCAGAAAAGCAGGTAGGTGAGTGTGCATCTGGGACATAATCAACTAAAGTGAACATGTACACACACACACACACACACACGTCCGCGCGCACACACAATGATAGCATAAGTTCCTTGGGGACAATACTGCACACGAAACAAAACGTAAGCAATAAAGGGCCCTTCTAATGCTGACAATATTTGCACTTATTTCATAGTTCTAGGCCGCGCTGTAGAGCCGAATGCGGCTCTTTAGCGCCGCCCTAGTGGGAAAAATATACATTGTATGTTTTAACACGGTTCCTGTAGGAGGACAAACATGACACAAAGCTTCCTAATTGTTAGACATCCCACTGTTTATATTAAACATGCTTCACTGATGAGAGTAATTGGTGAACGCCGTTTTGTCCTACTAATTTTGGCGGTCATTGAACTTACCGTAGTTTTTTTACATGTACAACTTTCTCCGACGCTGCTACACAAAAACGTTTTTTATGCCACTCCTTTGTTTCATTTTGTCCACCAAACTTTTTATGCTGTGCGTGAATACACAAAGGTGAGCTTTGTTGATGTTATTGACTTGTGTGGAGTGCTAACCAGGCATACTTGGTCAGTGCATGACTGCAAGCTAATAAATGCTAACATGCTATTTAGGCTAGCTGTATGTACATATTGCATCATTATACCTAGGCATATATTAGCTCATTTAATTTCCTTTACTTTTGTCCCCTATGTATTTAATTCATATTTGCATGTCTCATGACATATTATCTGTATGTAATATTGGCTGCATTTCTGATTTGTTTGTGTGCCGTTATAGACCACATAGCAATCGTTACCCAGCTCGCAAAGATTGTAATAAATCCATTAGAAGAAGACAGCCTGCCGTTTCCTTTATCTTGGACACACACATCTATACCTTTGGCTAGGGTTGTTCCGATACCAATAATTTGGTATCAGTAGCGGTATCAAAATGTATATAGATACTTTTTGATACTTTTCCAAATAAAGGGCACTATGAAAAAGTGTCAATTTTGGCTTTATTTTAACAGAAAATCTTGCAATACAATGTTTTGTTGTTTCCTATTGCACTCAAAGAACAATTTTAGAAGGTTAAAATAAAAATTAAAGAGCATTAAACACTGTGTTTTTGTTATTGCACTCAAAGAACAATTTACAACTATATTTAGCATCAAGCCAAGCAGCTGTGTGTGCGTCTACGTATCAACATATTTTGTATATACATGTGCACAACAGAGGAGCTGTTAACTTATGAGAGTAGCGTACCGTATGTGTGTTTGCGAGAATGGCAACTTGTTGGCTGAGTGACGTAAGTGAGTGAGTGGGCGAGTACAGAGAGAGAGGAGCACGCGCACTGCGCAGTAAAGTGATGAATGGGTCTGGTTATGTCCTGCAAAACTAATAATAAAGCAACCAGATTGTCACAAATCGACGACCTTGAATTCTGACCGGAAAGTGGATCTTAGCAGACCCATTGCAATACTCAATACTTGGTTGGAGCTCCTTTTGCCTCAATTACTGCGTTAATGCGGCGTGGCATGGAGTCGATGAGTTTCTGGCACTGCTCAGGTGTTATGAGAGCCCAGGTTGCTCTGATAGTGGCCTTCAACTCTTCTGCGTTTTTGGGTCTGGCATTCTGCACCTTCCTTTTCACAATACCCCACAGATTTTCTATGGGGCTAAGGTCAGGGGAGTTGGCGGGCCAATTTAGAACAGAAATACCATGGTCCGTAAACCAGGCACGGGTAGATTTTGCGCTGTGTGCAGGCGCCAAGTCCTGTTGGAACTTGAAATCTCCATCTCCATAGAGCAGGTCAGCAGCAGGAAGCATGAAGTGCTCTAAAACTTGCTGGTAGACGGCTGCGTTGACCCTGGAAAAAAGAGCTGGACTGCTGCTGAGTGGTCCAAAGTCATGTTTTCTGACGAAAGCAAATTTTGCATTTCCTTTGGAAATCGAGGTCCCAGAGTCTGGAGGAAGACAGGAGAGGCACAGGATCCACGTTGCCTGAAGTCTAGTGTAAAGTTTCCACCATCAGTGATGGTTTGGGGTGCGATGTCATCTGCTGGTGTCGGTCCACTCTGTTTCCTGAGATCCAGGGTCAACGCAGCCGTCTACCAGCAAGTTTTAGAGCACTTCATGCTTCCTGCTGCTGACCTGCTCTATGGAGATGGAGATTTCAAGTTCCAACAGGACTTGGCGCCTGCACACAGCGCAAAATCTACCCGTGCCTGGTTTACGGACCATGGTATTTCTGTTCTAAATTGGCCCGCCAACTCCCCTGACCTTAGCCCCATAGAAAATCTGTGGGGTATTGTGAAAAGGAAGATGCAGAATGCCAGACCCCAAAACGCAGAAGAGTTGAAGGCCACTATCAGAGCAACCTGGGCTCTCATAACACCTGAGCAGTGCCAGAAACTCATCGACTCCATGCCACGCCGCATTAACGCAGTAATTGAGGCAAAAGGAGCTCCAACCAAGTATTGAGTATTGTACATGCTCATATTTTTCATTTTCATACTTTTCAGTTGGCCAACATTTCTAAAAATCCCTTTTTTGTATTAGCCTTAAGTAATATTCTAATTTTGTGACACACGGAATTTTGGATTTTCATTTGTTGCCACTTCAAATCATCAAAATTAAATGAAATAAACATTTGAATGCATCAGTCTGTGTGCAATGAATAAATATAATGTACAAGTTACACCTTTTGAATGCAATTACTGAAATAAATCAAGTTTTTCAAAATATTCTAATTTACTGGCTTTTACCTGTATACTACCGTTCAAAAGTTTGGGGTCACCCAAACAATTTTGTGGAATAGCTTTCATTTCTAAGAACAAGAATAGACTGTCGAGTTTCAGATGAAAGTTCTCTTTTTCTGGCCATTTTGAGCGTTTAATTGACCCCACAAATGTGATGCTCCAGAAACTCAATCTGCTCAAAGGAAGGTCAGTTTTGTAGCTTCTGTAACGAGCTAAACTGTTTTCAGATGTGTGAACATGATTGCACAAGGGTTTTCTAATCATCAATTAGCCTTCTGAGCCAATGAGCAAACACATTGTACCATTAGAACACTGGAGTGATAGTTGCTGGAAATGGGCCTCTATACACCTATGTAGATATTGCACCAAAAACCAGACATTTGCAGCTAGAATAGTCATTTACCACATTAGCAATGTATAGAGTGTATTTCTTTAAAGTTAAGACTAGTTTAAAGTTATCTTCATTGAAAAGTACAGTGCTTTTCCTTCAAAAATAAGGACATTTCAATGTGACCCCAAACTTTTGAACGGTAGTGTAGCTAATATAGACACAGCATGGGTTGCCTTCTTTTTAACACATATTAAGGTTTTTAATTTTTTGCGGCTCCAAAAAGATTTTTTTTTTCTGTCTTTTTGGTCCAATATGGCCCTTTCAACATTTGGGTTGCCGACCCCTGTTCTAGGCCTAAATATATTTAAAGGTAAAATTACCCCCAAAATAAACACAGTCGTGATGTTTGGCCTATTTTCTAAAAGGTTTCAGCACATTTTGGAACGCATACTTTCGGCTCCAAAATGTGGGTGGGCCTGCATGAGCCTGCTGACGTCACCTACAGAAGACTGGAGGCAATTTCATATTGCAAGGTATGTGTTTTGTCAGCTTCTTCATCCCATATCATATTTCTGCGCAGAATTTGAAGGGATTAGCAAATATGTCTGTAAGATGCATTGTTGCAGGTTGTAGCAATACAACTAAAGAAGGGGTCAGCCTGCATACATTTCCAAATGATGGAAATATGAGGAAATTAAGGACCTATCCAGTTAAATCTACCCGTGCAAAATGGAACTGACCAAGCGAGAGGAGTGTAATTTGTGGCGACCATTTTAAAGATTGGTTTTGAAGAAGAAGGGCTTTGGTCAAAGTCTTAATGGAAAAAAGGGTCTAGCCAAATGCGATCCCAAAAACCAGAAGCACCCTCGAGGGTCAAAATAGTCAGAATTAGCATAAAAACTAAGAAAGAAGAATAGACCGGGTGGTAAAAAACAAGAGACATTCTAATTTACATTCTCTTCTACTGATGTTTTCCTCAAGATGCTTGTGGAAACACCAGCTATCTTGTCTATGGAAGAGCAGGAAAGGGCGATTTTTTCATGTTTTATTTTTGCTCATAATGTTAACCATATCAGTTTTGAAGAAATCATAGACCAGGGTGACAAAAACATGCATAATCAAAATAGTGTGGATAAAAGACATGTGAAACTGTCTATGCCAGGGGTGTCAAACGCGTTTTATTTGAGGGCCACATCGCAGTTATGGCTGCCCTCGGAGGGCTGCTTGTATCAGCGAATAATATATGAATTTGCCAATGCATTTAATTTTCATATATAATTTTTACGTACACCTTAAAAAAATCTGTACATTTTACAGTAGAAAAAAATGGCAACTCAGTCACGAGAATTTTACTGTAAAATATACAGAGTTTCTACCACATTTTACGAAAAACAGTACCACTGTTTTTTTTTATTATGGCAATTTTACCGTGAAAAAATGTGGTACCCTTTTTCTATTTACAGTAATACACAGTAAAAACAACAACCATATATTTTACTGTAAAAAACTGGCAGCGGAGTCACCAAAATTGTACCGTAAAGTGTTTTTTTTACAACATATTACGATAATTGGAAAAACAGTATGACTTATTTTTTACAGAAAAAAAACTGGCAGCTCAAATGCCAGAATTTTGCAGTAAAAAGTATGGTGGCTTTTACAACATAATACTGTAAGTTAAAAATGGATGGATGGATGAAAAAAACTCTACCCCTGTTTTTTACAGTTAGATTTTGTCGACTGAGCTGCCAGTTTTTTACTGTAAAAAATGTGGTACGGTTTTTCCATTTACAGTAATACATCGTAAAAACAATAGTAGATTTTACAGTAATATAACTGGCAGATCAGTCAACAGAATTTTACTGTAAAAAATAAGTGATAGAGTTTTTTTTCAATCTACAGTGATATGCTGTAAAACCCACTCTACTTTGCACCGTGAAATTTCTTGTAATTTTTACAGCGTACAATTGGATGTATAACTTGCTTTAAAGGCCTACTGAAATGAAATTTTTTTATTTAAACGGGGATAGCAGATCTATTCTATGTGTCATACTTGATCATTTCGCGATATTGCCATATTTTTGCTGAAAGGATTTAGTATAGAACAACGACGATAAAGATCGCAACTTTTGGTATCTGATAAAAAAAGGCTTGCCCCTACCGGAAGTAGCGTGACGTAGTCAATTGAACATATACGCAAAGTTCCCTATTGTTTACAATGATGGCCGCATGAAGTGAGAGAGATTCGGACCGAGAAAGCGACGATTTCCCCATTAATTTGAGCGAGGATGAAATATTTTTAAATGAGGAAAGTGCAAGTGAAGGACTAGTGGGGAGTGGAAGATGCTGTGAGAGCCGGGGGTGACCTGATATTCAGCTGGAAATGACTACAACAGTAAATAAACGCAAGACATATATATACTCTATTAGCCACAACACAACCAGGCTTATATTTAATATGCCACAAATTAATCCCGCATAAAAACACCTAGGTGTTTGTTATGCTAGCTCCTAGCTACTAGCTCGAGCTAGTTATAGCTCGAGCGGGTAATATGGACGGGATCCCGTATATATAACCCGCCAATACAATTCAAACACCTGCATAACACACACACTCACTCAGCCCAAACAACCGTTCACCTAACCCAAGGTTCATAAAGCTTATATATTTAATCAAAGTTACGTACATGACACGCACGTACGGGCAAGCAATCAAATGTTTGGAAGCGCGCGGGTGGGACCTGATATTCAGCTGGGAATGACTACAACAATAAATAAACACAAGACATATATATACTCTATTAGCCACAACACAACCAGGCTTATATTTAATATGCCACAAATTAATCCTAATGCTAGCTCCTAGCTCCTAGCTACTAGCTCGAGCTAGTTATAGCAAGCGATCAAAGGTTTGGAAGCGCAGCTGTGTACTCACGTTATCGCAACTGTGTATCCAAATCAAAGTCCCCCTGGTAAGAGTCTCTGTTGTCCGAGTTCTTCCATCTTGACTGCATCTTTCGGGAATGTAAACAAAGAAGCGCCGGCTGTGTACGTGTTGTTGCTGACTTCCCTCGCAAAATAGACACTTCGCACCGACAACTTTCTTCTTTGCTTGCTCTGCTTCTTTCTCCATAATGCAATGAACAAATTGCAACAGATTCACCAACACAGATGTCCAGAACACTGTGGAATAATGAGATGAAAACAGAGCTATTTCGTATTGACTTCAATGGTGTCCGAATACTTCCGTTTCAATGATTGACGTCACGCGCATACGTCAACCCTCAGAGGCGTTTCGAACCGGAAGTTTAGCGGGAAATTTAAAATTGCACTTTATAAGTTAACCCGGCCGTATTGGCATGTGTTGCAATGTTAAGATTTCATCATTGATATATAAACTATCAGACTGCGTGGTCGGTAGTAGTGGCTTTCAGTAGGCCTTTAAGTCAAGCATATTTTTAAATATGTATTTTTATTTTGACCAAAAATTTTTAGTAAGTATAATAATATATTTGTAGTAATATTGGATACTATTTAAGTTTAAAAGATATGCAATTTCATGCAGTACATAGTTTTTTTTCAGTCAAAACAGAAACAAAACAAATACATTTAGTAAGAAAAGATCAGGTACTTTGTCGACGCCTGAGTTTGACGCCTGTGGTGTATGCCAGTGGTCCCCAACCTTTTTGTAACTGCGGACCGGTCAACGCTTGAAAATTTGGGGGGATTAATTTTTTTGATTTTTTTTTGTGGTAAAAAAATACAATCATGTGTGCTTACGGACTGTATCCCTGCAGACTGTATTGATTTATATTGATATATAATGTAGGAACCATAAATATTAATAACGGAAAGAAACAACCTTTTGTGCGAATGAGTGTGAATGAGTGTAAATGGGGGAGGGAGGTTTTTGGGGTTGCTGCACTAATTGTAAGTGTAAGTGTATCTTGTGTTTTTTATTTTGACTTAATTAAAAAAAATGTAATTAAATTAAAAAAAAAAAAAAATATATATATATATTTTTTTTAATTTTCTTGTGCGATCCATGGACAGGGGACCACTGGTCTATGCCATCCGCGTTATCAAAACAAAAAAGTGCAATTATTGTCATTAAATATGCTGCAAAGTAACGGTAAGAAAATGTTTTATAACATTTAACCAACAAATAAAAACAATTATTGCTAACCGTAGGTTAAAGGCAAATGCATAAAAACATTACAATGTAAGATGCAAAAGACAGATACGCTGGCAATTTTCAGCTACATATAGGTTCTTTGAAAGCACTAAAGCACGTATGGAAAATCACAAGCACAGTCACAAGGCGCTCAAACATGATGACAAGAGAGATCCTTTTGTTTCCAACAGCCAACCTGACCTGATCTTAAGATAAGACGCGCATCACACAAATTATTGACCCATCCAGATGGGCTGTGCTGTGTCTGACATCAATAGATTTTTATTTCATGTGGTGTGATGAGAAGCGCTATAATGGTAAAAACAATATGCCCAGCACATGTGATTTTGACCACAGAGCTTATAAAGCAGAAAATTAAGAGCTGCTGCTTCACAAATCTCTTCAGTGGACACATTTAAACAATTACACCAAGAGGATTTGCACAAAGATGACAAAATAATACTGACATGGAGTTTGGCTGGTACCCATTATATTATTACTACACATAAAAATGAATGATTAACTATAGAAAGGTCAATCTATTGTGAAATAGCTTAATGTTCTAATATCCCCAATATAATAACTAGACTTTAAAGAGGCATGACAAAACACAGCATAGGAAAAAGAATGATAGTGTGGTTATGATTGCTTTTTACTGTTAAAGGTGCCATATGTAATAATTTCATGTCAAGTCATCACTAAATGGCCCTGATATGTCAAAAGGCATTAATAAATCATGTTCTTTTTGAATATCTCTATAACTGATAACGGTAGTTCAGCCGGGAAATGCTCATCGCAAAATTAGATTTAAAGCCCCGAAATATTGTTATCGTTTTCATTTCAATGCCCTGCCCTCCACCCTTTGACCAATTAGTCTGTGAGTGTGTCACATTCAGGTTGCCAGCTGCGCACCGCCCTCTTTGTCGAGCTACTGCCACTGGTAAAGTTACTAAACATGTCAGACCTTAGTAAATCTAAAAGGCGTCGTTACAGTTCTCAACTTATTCATGACAAAGCCAGGAACAAAACGAAGATTTGTATCGGCATGCCTTTGAAAGATGGAGACGATTGAAGGCGGAGAAGATTGTTTCATCTGATGCCAAACTTGCTAATTTCCTCCTTGATAGGTAAGTAAGGGATTTACACGTTCTTATTACTTGTAATAAATGGAAATGAACATTTCGTATGTAAACTATATTGTCCAATACAGTCTATGATCTTGTCTAACTAACAAAGCTAGTATGTTCGTGCAATGAATGCTTAGCATGCTAGCCCGGTCAATGACACATCGACATATAGGCTAACAGGGAAAATATATGCCCGTTAGCTTGTATGTCCATGTGTCATCCAACTGACAGGGCAAAATATATTTTCGACAAATAAAACCGACGTGGATATGGTTAGTGTCAGTGCCTATTTCGTTGTCAATATGCTGATACGCTGAGGAAAGGGGTTTCCAACATTAGCATGGCTAATTGCGGTTTCTGGTACTGTATGTCTATCAGGCACATATGGGGGGTATTTGCTTGGCACAATATAATGCATTACATGTAAGGATTTTCTACTTTGTGTATTGACATGGTCATAGGCTATATGATTTATGCGTAACGTGGTTTTTGCGCAACGTTGGTTGGCTCATAGAATCGCACTCTGCATTGAAAGATGGTGATTGATTGATTGATTGATTGAGTCTAGTTTATTTCGAACATTAACACACAGTACATCACATATAATTTCATATAATTTTTTCTTTACATCATGTCTGAAAAGAAGTAGGAAGAAGCAAAGCTTATTTAATCCTACCCCTTTTTACAAATATACATGTTAATTTACTGTCTTCTTTTTGAAACACAATTACATTAGTAAATGATTAATACAGCAGTTCTTGCAATATATAATTAAGTCAGTCATGATAAACATACTGAGATGAAGAATATCCCATTTTCAATAAGGTTGAAGGTATTTCTCATAATTCTTCTTCCTTGTACTTTGTAAGCACTATTAATTTGAACAACCTCTTAAACTGGATCATATAAATGATAAATGATAAATGGGTTATACTTGTATATAAGGCTGCAGCTAACGATTATTTTTCTATCGATTAATCTATAGATTATTTTTTCGATTAATCGGTTAATCTATAGATTATTTTTTCCGATTAATCTATAGATTATTTTTCCTTTTACCGATTATTTTTTTATTCAAAATGAAGATGAAAAAATAAATGTAGGCCCGTTTTTTCAAAAGGCATGGCTTTTATTTACAAAAAAAAAGAAGTATGGCCACTCAGTCAACATTGACAACAACATGACTAAATATTCTGTAACAATGTAAACATTTAAAACTTTTAACATTCAACAAAATTAAAAGTAGCTTATTTGCTTTTTAATGTGCAAATATAAAAGTCAACATCCAGTGCAAATCTTAATATTCTGCAATAGTATAAGCATTTCAAAAGTAAAAGTATTGCTTATTTTGCTTTAAAATGTGCAAAAATAAAGATAAACATCCAATACAAAAAAGTGCAAAACGAAATATTCTGTAACAACAGTGTAAACATTTCAACAAAAGTGAAAGTATTGCTTATTTGCTAAAATGTGCAAAAATAAAGATAAACATCCAATACAAAAAAGTGCCAATCTAAATATTCTGGAGCACTGTAAACATTAAGTATTGCTTTTAAAATGTGCAAAATAAACATCCAGTCCAACACAGTACACAGTAACCAATTCTACTCATTCCAGTGAGTGACTAACAGTTGTAATGAAGAAAGGTTAGCATGTCTACATGCTTTGGTTCTTTTCTTGTTTACAATATTCCCAGCAGCTGAAAATAGGCGCTCAGAAGGGGACGATGTGGCTGGAACTGAGAGCTAATTACCGGTAGCCTTCACCTCAAGCCAGGATTGCGAGTGAGCTGAGCTGCAGTTTAAGTTTCTAGAAGGTCAACCGGCTCATAGTGATGTTACTAGTAGTTGACTGGGAGGTGTTTATTATCATTTGGGGAGAGTCCGCTGCCTGATGCTCACCTGCTAAACACCTATCTGCTCCACCCTAAAGCGCTGACTACATGCGCTCTGAATACGCACTGCTGATTGGCTGATAATGCTTCGTGTGTACCAATCAGATGGTTGTGTGGGTGGGACAATGCTGCGTGTGTACCAATCAGATGGTTGTGTGGGTGGGACAATGCTGCGTGTGTACCAATCAGATGGTTGTGTGGGTGGGACAATGCTGCGTGTGTACCAATCAGATGGTTGTGTGGGTGGGACAATGCTGCGTGCTGAGACAGAGGCAGAAGGAGCAAAGCAGCTTGTTAAGACTTTAGCAGCTAAAGTTAGCTTTAGCTTAGAAACTCGTTCGGTACACCCCCGTACCGAACCAAAAGCCCCGTACCGAAACGGTTAAATACAAAACACGTACCGTTACACCCCTAGCAGATACAAATGACACATTCATGTTTTTGTGTAATGATGACAACGTATGCTCGCGCGGACGATTGACTAGTTGATGGTTTTCTTTTCAAATGTTCGTCCATAGCCGTTGTGCTGCTATGATAGGCCATTTCCGCTCGACACAGTGTGCATACAACAACATTATTAGGCCGTTTATTGAAATACTCCCACACTTTTGACCACTTTTGGCATGCTTTTCCCCCCTCGCTCGCACCGCTCGCATCGTCTTCTTTGATCGTCTGCTTTGCGCTTCGCCATGACGGTAGTGTGACGTCATTATGCGACGCGTCGACGCACAAAAACGGCGTCGACGTATTTACGTAACCGATGACGTCGACTACGTCGACGCGTCGTTTCAGCCTTACTTGTATAGCGCTTTTCTACCTTCAAGGTACTCAAAGCGCTTTGACAGTATTTCCACATTCACCCATTCACACACACATTCACACACTGATGGCGGGAGCTGCCATGCAAGGCGCTAACCAGCAGCCATCAGGAGCAAGGGTGAAGTGTCTTGCCCAAGGACACAACGGACGTGACTAGGATGGTAGAAGGTGAGGATTACATTGTTTAACTTCTTTGCTTAATCCATTCCTTAGTTTAATTCCACATACTGATATGCTAAAGGTGTTAAATATTGTATGTGCATACAAATGTTTTATGTTAATGTTTCCTCAAAGGTTATATTTCTCTTCTTTAGTTGAGAAGAATTGTTGTACATTCTTGGGTAGCAGGTTGTAGTTTGCTTTGTACATAAATTAGCTGTTTGCAATTTTACCAAATCGTGGAGTTTCAATATTTTTGATTCAATAAATAAAGTGTTTTTATGTTCTTTATATCCAACATTATGTGTCAGTCTAACTGATCTTTTTTGTAACACGGCTAGTGAATGAAGTGCACATTTGTAGCTATTTCCCCATATTTCTGCACAATAAGAAATGGTAACACTATATACATAATATATTTTGATGGTGGTCCGTGCGGTCAAACTAGACACTTTAGCAGGGTAATGCCAACAATCTGTCCCAACTCCCGACTAAAATATTACTGCGTAACTTCACAAATACATTTGGCTAATCAACATTAGTAAAATGTTGCATAATTACTAAGAAAACTCTCTTGCAAGAAGCATAAACAAGAGAAACCTAGAGCATAGGACTCGTCGATTGCTATTTGAAGTTCCTTGGAGTATGATTCGGATTCGGCTCCGTATCTCGCAACATTAGTCATGGACATACTTGCCAACCTTGAGACCTCCGATTCCGGGAGGTGGGTGGTGGGGTGGGGCGTGGGGCGGGGGTGTGGTTGGGGGCGTGGTTAAGAGGGGAGGAGTATATTTACAGCTAGAATTCACCAACTCGAGTATTTCATAGATACACATACACATATACATATATGTATATATATATATATATATGTATATATATATGTATATATATATATGTATGTATATATATATATATATATATATATATATATAGATATATATATATATATATATATATATATGTATATATATATATATATATATATATATATATGTATGTGTGGGAAAAAATCATAAGACTATTTCATCTCTACAGGCCTGTTTCATGAGGGTTTCCTCAATCATCAGGAGGGTTTCCTCAATCATCAGGAGATGATTGAGGAAACCCTCCTGATGATTGAGGAAACCCTCATGAAACAGGCCTGTAGAGATGAAATAGTCTTGTGATTTTTTCCCACACATACATATTACGCTCTACCACGGTATCGAGCACTATTTTTTTTGGATAATCTAATCAAGACATTATATATATATATATATATATATATAAATATATATATATATATATATATATATATATATATATATATATATATATATATATATATATATATATATATATATATATATATATATATATATATATATATATATATATATATATATATATATATACATATATATTTTATTATACACATAAATAAAAGAAATACTTGAATTTCAGTGTTCCGGAGGCTATCCAGTAGATGGCAGTATTGTCCTGTTTAAGAGTGTCACAACATTGCTGTTTACGGCAGACGAACTGCTTTACGGTAGACGAAAACGTGACTGCTGTTGTTGTGTGTTGTTACCGCGCTGGGAGGACGTTAATGAAACTGCCTAACAATAAACCCACATAAGAAACCAAGAACTTGCCCTCGATCATTCTACAGTTATAACGTGATTGGGCAGGCACGCTGTTTATATTATGGGAAAGCGGACGTGAAAACAGACTGTCGCCGCTGTCCCCACTCAGGTCCGCATTGAGCTGGAGGGGGCGTGGCCTCCAGTTCCGGCTGAATTCCGGGAGTTTATCGGGAGAAAATTTCTTCCGGGAGGTTATCGGGAGAGGCGCTGAATTCCGGGAGTCTCCCGCTAAAACTGTGAGGGTTGGCAAGTATGGTCATGGAGAGTGGGAGTGGACTACAGAATTTTGACTGTAATTGCAGTACCATTTCAGTCCACATTACTACATATGGCTACTTTAAGATACAAAACAGCACATTACCTAAATATACAGTGGGAATTAATATGAAGAGGAAGCGAAAAGTAAAATGCCCAATAACTGAACTTTGCTCAAAAGTCATACTTACTTTCAGTTTCACGAGCTCTCCTCCGAGTGCGCTCTCTTTCACGTTCCCGGCGGTGGCTGAGGAGAGACTCTGTGCCTGTCTCGGTGTCGAGGCCATCACGACTGCTCACCGCGTTGGCACTAAAACCAGAACAACTTTAGTCAGAAACTGAAAGGTAGAGAGGGGTGAGGTGTGTTTTGACCTACACATATTCTAAGCACCTATAACAGTTTGTAATATTATCTGCATCTTTAGGACTTTCAAATTTAGTAGATCCAGTCATTGTTCTGCGATATATGCTGCGTTTTCCACCATCATTAAAGACCACATAGCCACAAACCGTGTTACTCTGGACAATGCTGGCATTAATGAGCCCTATTGAAAGCCCAGATGGTGCCTACAGCATGATTTGAAGCATGACACAGTGGACAGAATGACAATGATGATGTGCAGTGCGAGAGCAGGTGTGTGTAGAGCAATAAGCAGACAGTGTTCTTGGTGTCTGAGAGAAGTCATGGCTGTTATGGAAAGGCTACAGGGCAGATTGTTATTCTGTCAGAGCATCAGAGATGCTGTGGCCGCAGGCACTGATGGGTCAAGAGACTTTACGAAACCTGACGCTGGTGAGAACTCTGCTCAACATTGTCAGTTTAGTGCCTGTCTGTCACACACTCTTTGGTAAACATGTTTCTTTCACAATGCATATCTATGCTCATACATGTACATTGGCACATTCAGTGTGCATTAACAGAAGGAAATATGCATCCACAAGAAGCTAACAATGACCACAATACTGTGGTAACACTCTGAAAGGAATGCTGATCAATATGCAATGCTTACAGTTATTACCTCCACCAGGTGGTTATCTCCTCTGTGTGTTAGTCAGGCGTATTTTCATTGACAATACAAAAATGTCCGTTTTGCGTTTTTGTTTGTGCGTGTGCATGCGTGCATGCGTGCCTGCGTACGTGTGTATGTATGTCCGCTAGCGGCCCAACAGAGACAAAGAGAGCGGATAACTGACGAGCGTTCACTCTGTTTCTTTCATTCATGTAAAGATAGCTAAAAAAGGTTGTGGGTGAATTTTCATCTAACTTTCAGGAAATGTCCAAATTGGGATAACAAACAAGTCATTTCATTTTCGGATTTATCTGTATCATTTCTAGTACGATGCCTTAAGTTAGGTTATGAGCTTGTTTGTGTGTAGGTTTGCGGACCCGCCTCCAACCACAGAGACAAAGAGTGGATGAAGGCTCCACTCTGTTTCTATCATTTCGTGATAAAGACCTCAAAAATATTCAGGCAGATTTTAAATAAACTTTCAAGAAGTGTAAGAAATGGGATAAAAACAAGTGATTACTATTTGGGGGTGATCTGGATCGCCATCCGGATTCAAGACTTTTACTTTACAATTGGGAGGTAGGGCCTGGCGGAGTACTGCGCTCTCCAAGTGCTTTTCTAGTTAACAATGCTAGTGTTCGCAGCTGGTTAAAGCAAGTGTGTGCGTAAATCAAACCAGGGTCACAGTACAGTATGTAGGTACATTTCTACTCTCAATAATTATGGATGAGGGCAACGACCGGTGGTGTCTGCCTGGCCATGAGGCTGTCTCTGCTTCTTAATCCACGATTAGATTATTCAAGGTTAAACTCCAGCAGTGAAGAAATGCCCAACCCCCTTTTAAATCCACCAGCCCCTTTGCTGCCAATGTCCTCTCCCCCCCCCCCCCCTCTTGGGAAATGGAGATGGGTGCTTTTAATGTCTGTTAATCCGGATTACTGGGCAGAGACACATCAGTTGTGTCCATTCTCAGCCCGAAACACCTACTCTGCAAACTCATCAAATAAAGCCATTCACACCAAGAAACACATGAACTGCCTGAATAAAGCACAAAAGGAAAATTAAGTGGTAATATTATTCCAGCTATTTAGAGAGAGCAGTAAAGGCTGGAAGAGTGGATTCATCTCGGAGAGCGAGGAGGTTCACTATAGGGAATTCACCACGCGGCGTCTCTGAGAGAAAGGCTTGCCTGTCTGGCTCAAAGAGGAAAAGAGAAAAGGACGAGCAAGGGAGAAAGAGGAGGGAGGGGGAATAATGATGTGAAGGTCGATGCACTGTCAATTTGAACCACAAGGTGGCAGAAGACCTGGCTAGAGCTGAGCGGGAACAATAAAATCATCAGGGAAGCTGTCAGACAAGCAGCAGGGAACTGCCCAGAGAGGGCAAACACGAGCTGAGATGTCAAATGCTGGATAAAGAGATACACCAGGACATGACATATTGCTTGTTCCCCAATATAGAGCTTTGGCCATATTGCATTTGCCCTGCAGTGCAAACAACCCTCACCCTAATACCCCTAGCCCTTCAAGCTATATTTAAGCTTGGACCATCTCCTTTAAAAAAAGGCGGAATGTTCTCCAGGTACTGGCATCTAAGGCTTCTAAGAACGCCACATGAACGCCTGTTAGTTACATATGGATGACTGTTCTGAGTGGATACAGCTTTTTAATGAAGGATAGTTGCTATAAAGGCTATCTAAAGGCTGCACCGGTGGTGTGCACATCATTTTTACATTTATGAGCAGACGAGCGCCTTTCTCCATTGTGAACAAGTGTGTGTGTGCTTGAGCGTGCGCGTGTAAGCAATTGTGTGTGTGTGTGTGTGTATAGGGGGGGTTGTGAAAATAGTTGCCCTGGAGTGTATTTCTGTACTTCAGCTTTAGCACATATGTGGTATATTCACAGGCAGGCGCACACCAAGTTCACAGCCAACGAAGCCTGTGATGTTTCTCTGTACTGAGCTCAAATGGGCACACTGCAGGGTAAAAGGTCACCCAGGATTGTGATCTTAAATGAATCTGCCACTGTCTGGCGTGTGTTTTTAATTGTGCATACATGACAAGCAGCGATTGGCCTACTCACTGGAAAGACGGGGGCCGGGAGTCACCGATCCCGCCTGTTCTCTCAAGAGGAGGTGGGAGCTCTGGGTGGCTCTCTGTGCACTGAGATCCTCCATCAGAGTGAGCGCTCTCTGCTAGCACTAACTATGAGAGGGAGCAAAAGATAGTTTTAGAAAAAAATGAAAGATCCTGCCACACAAATTATGAGTCAATGTTAGTCAGCAGTCTTGAGCCCCACAAGGCAAAATCCATCCCACACATCTATACACTTCCTACAAAGCTATAGTGATTCTCCTTTCATCTGAGCTTCAATAATAACTGAAGAAGAAATAGGACTAACAATGTTAGTAAATGTATTATTCTATTGCATGTGATACAATTCATTGGTGCCACAAGTTTACGGTACATGTGTGCAGTAAGGACACTAAGGAATTCTGCATATCCCTGTGTACTAACGGCGCAAGCTACAGCACATTATTATTTCCATGCTCATAACATTTCAAATTAAATGTGCTTTTATGATACTCAAGAAACAACATGCAATAGCAAATACTATTTTGACCCTAAAATAACATTGTGAATGGCTTTTAGAAACGAACCAGAACAACGTTTATGTCTCTGCAGTGCCCTTTTAAACTTGCTGCATGCTAAAATAACCAATGTTTATTCCAAGACACAATGTTATAAAGCAACCAGTTTGTTTCGTTTGTAGCACATGCATTGAAATGCAAATGTATTTTGTATTGCTGTCACTCAGCAATGGCTTAAAATCAGACAAATGAATGTGGGACTTTAGAGCAAAGAAATACCACTCTACTTAAAACAAATGTTACATGTATGAAAAGATCATATCTTAAAACTGATAATACAATTACTCATATAATATTGGAAAAATGGCTGAAACCATGCAATTTTCCACAAGCCTACTAGCCTCATTCAGTTTTTGAAAAAAATATCAAAATAAATTATTAGAAAATATTTCTCCTCAGATTTTCTGAATGGCGATTTATGAAAAATATATTTAAGTTGGGACATTTGGTTATGTAGTTTACTTGGTTAAAAATGGTTTATTCCTAAGTGGCAAATCCACCAACTACAATAAGAAAATAATTGCATCATAACTGTAGTTATGTCATGAGTAGGTGGGTGAAAATTAATTCATATAAAACCATTCAATAAGTGATGTTGGGCTGCTGTGACCCACGTTGTGTACCCAATAGTTGCTTCAACAATGTTTCAATACTACTTTGTACAGTGAGCCTCAGGGAAGACAATAAAATAACCACCAGTCATAATATGAATGTTATCTTATACTGTAGATTAACAACTTGTTGTTGCATGCAAAGCCCGAATAATTGGCAATTGTAGGCTACTCTAGCAGTAGTGCTAATTCTTAATTTCAATTTCAAGTGATAAAACACAAACTAGTGTGAGACTTGTGGAAAGAATGGAAGCCGCTTTATTATTTACACTACCGTGACCAATAAAATACCGCATTTGTATGCTGGACAAAACCCCACAGTTGAAAGCCACTAACAAAATTAAATGTGCAGCCTGCCATTCAATCTTTCTCATCAATTTTTAGGCCACAGCTTTAACCCATGTCTTTAGTCCTGAATGAGAGTGGGACGGTTAAAATGTAAATTCCCTGCTATCATGACGGCTTGATTTAATTTGCCATCCTCTATTGTCCTCTGGAGACACTCTGGTAATTCCAGAACACTATAAAACTACTGCAGTCAATAGAATTACAAATAGGTTGCACTGGCGGTAAGAGATCTGTTTAGTGGTAAAATTGATCAAGTGCTGAATGTGTTTTCTAGCGGTTTAACATCCAATAGCAAAAAAGAGACCAATACAGTAGTATATAAGCACAAACTGCAGAGTGTTTAAAAAAAGCTCCATGGAGGCGGTCATATTTGCATGCTCCACAAGTGTTCTACACAAACATGTATCATCATATCACTTACCCAGGACACCACTCTCCCGTTAAAGCAAGGAAGCCTGGCGTTGTCATCGGAAATCTCTTCTTTGACGACCCTGTGGAATAAGCAGACACACACAGTCAATGACAATATCATCAAGACGTTGCAAAGGGAGTATTTTGATATTTTAACTGATCCAGTCAAATATTAAACTAAAATGTATCTCTATTAAGGCCAAAACAATCTTGAATTGGATCAACAAAATTATATACAGTAAAGTACCTAATAAACCTACAGCAGTATGCTCATTTGCTGCACATGCCTGAATTGTGTCATTACATTTCAGGCCTCTTTCACTGAGAAATTAAGAGAGAATTTAAACTTCACTAACTTCTCTTTGTTTGTTCTATTTTCCTAATGATTCAAACAGAATTAAACAATCAGCAATTTTCAGCATACAAACAGCTCTTCAAAAATGTTGGGTATTCCAAAAATCTATTTTTTTGAACGGAAATTTGGTGTTGAGGAAACTTTTTTTTTCCTTTGGCAATTTAATGGTTTATGGTTTAAGCCCGTTGAATATTCTCGCTATTCAACAATATGTATTATTCTAACTAACCTTTTGTGTAACACGGTTAGTGAAATAAGTGTACTTTTGTGATTATTTTCCCATATTTCTATACAATAACTCAGATATGGTAACACTAGTGAGCAGTAGAGAATATGAGGTGATTTTTGACATATTTATTTTATATTTTTATATGAGATTTCTAATAATGTTATCGTGTATTAATACACCTAAAACGTTTTTTTACCCTGTCAATGTCTACTCTATTTGTGTTTGACTTGCTCTTATACTGTTTCCAAATAGCATTATTTTAGTTTTATTGAGGTTAAATATAGTCTGTATTGTCAAACCATCTCTTTAAATTTGTTAATTTCCTCTGTCATTATTTGTATTAGCTTCTGTATGTTCTCTCCTGAACAAACTGCAGTCATGTCATCCAAAAATATTACTAACTTTAAGTCATTTATATAGAGCAGACCTGAGCAATTATTTTGACTCGGGGGCAACATTGAGAGAAAAAATGTGTCTCTGTAAATATACATCCATCCATTTTCCAACAAATTTAGCTGAACTGCACCAATTTTGTCAAGAGGAATGTTAATAAATTCAACCAGAAGCTTGCCAGAAGCTTGTGAATGGCTACCAAAAGCGCCTTATTGCAGTGAAACTTGCCAAAGGACATGTAACCAAATATCAACATTGCTGTATGTATACTTTTGACCCAGCAGATTTGGTCACATTTTCAGTAGACTCATAATAAATTCATAAAAGAAGAAAAATTAATGAATGTTTTTGGTGACAAACAAGACAGCCAGGACATTATGTTCTTTAGAAGTGTATGTAAACTTTATGTAAAAAACGACTGTACGTATATATATATATATATATATATATATATATATATATATATATATATATATATATATATATATATATATATATATATATATATATATATATATATATATATATATACATACATATATATATATACATACATACATACATACATATACATACATACATATATATATATACACAGGTATATATATATATACACTACCGTTCAAAAGTTTGGGGTCACCCAAACAATTTTGTGGAATAGCCTTCATTTCTAAGAATTCTTGTATAGCGCTTTTCTACCTTCAAGGTACTCAAAGCGCTTTGACAGTATTTCCACATTCACACACTGATGGCGGGAGCTGCCATGCAAGGCGCTAACCAGCAACCATCAGGAGCAAGGGTGAAGTGTCTTGCCCAAGGACACAACGGACGTGACTAGGATAGTAGAAGGTGGGGATTGAACCCCAGTAACCAGCAACCCTCCGATTGCTGGCACGGCCACTCTACCAACTTCGCCACGCCGTTTTATATATATATATATATAAAAAATGTGTGTACATATACCGGGTATATACACGCGTGTATGAAGTGTTGTTGTGTGTCTGGGGATGCACAGAGACAAAAGCGTTTGCACGGGAGGTAAACCTGTTGTAATTGGGCCGTTTGTTATCTTTAGATTGGCAATACAAGGTAAAAATAGCATCAGACTTTGTGTGACTTCTTCTGGGTGTTACTATACAATATATTACATTCATTTGGTCACATTTTCAGTAGACCCATAATAAATTCATAAAAGAACCAAACTTCATCAATGTTTTTTGTTACCAACAAGTAAGTATGTGATCCAATCACTCCATCACAAAAAAATAATAGGTGTAGAAAGTATTGATAACTCACAGTATGTGTGCTTGGGTCCCTTTTTCCAGAAAAAGGCAATTAAAAAAACTCACAAAAATGTCTGAATTTGTCAAATCTATTGTTAATCAGTTTTTAAAATCATTTTGTAAAATTGTGGACGTAAGGAAAAAAGTCTAGCGTTAGTAAAATGGTGTTTGTCTCCAGTATTAAAAATCATTATTATTGTCCTCTATTGTCACATCCGTGAGGAACATTGAGTTGGGATATCAGTCTGTAGTGTCTTGCAAGTCCTCAACTGACACAGGATTTGGAATCCTTTCCCTCAGATTTGGTCCGATATTTACAAAGTAGTTATTAAATCTTTTAGCTCCTTCTTTCATATTGTAATTTTCTGTCTGAGAAGTAATGAGGGTAATTTTTATTAATGCTGATTAGGATGTCCCATGTTACTCTCATATTGTGGTGGAAATGTGTCATGGTTCTACAATAGAAATATGTAATTTACACACTCAGTATGTGTCCATTAATTCAATTATTGCATATTTATCAAAGAGTTTGGCTCTAAATAAGCATTCTACACCTCATGAAAACACAATCTGATCGTGTTCGGTTTTTGAAAAGTCGGACTAACACACCTGGGGCCGTACTTATCAAGCTTCTTAGAATTACTCCTAAGAAGTCTGCTAAGAGTTGACTTAAGAGTAAATAAATTCTTCGCTGAAAGCTGCACTTAAAAGTTAGTTATCAAGCGTCTTACTCATACTTTCAGCGAAGTGTAGGACTGAATCTTAAGTGTCACACTCAGAGCTGAATTACGACATTACTATGTGCCGTAAACGGAATTTTAGGTGACGTCATTTCTGTGTCCATAGAAATGACCAATCACGGAAGGGAATCCGTTGTCTAAGAATAAAGAAATATCTTGGAAATATTTAAGTGGACAATGGGAGTGTATATTTTGACAATAAACTACAAAATAATACAAAACAAACTAGTCCCCGCCGGCACTCACGCTACCGCTCCCTCTCTTCTCTTGCCCACACACTCACTGACGTCACTCACCTCACGGCCACACACATACGCTACTCTCATAAAATTTTCTTTCCAATTCATTAATTAGGCAACTAATTTGAAACTGGTGTGGGTGGCTCTATATATACTAGCCCACTGCAGCCACATGCAGAAATCAACAAGGAATCGAAAAGTATTAAATCTGTGACAAAAATAATACCCGCTCTGTCTAAACGATACTGTTTGATCAGCTGCTCGTCATCAAACAAATCCAGGACATCGTTCCGCTCCCTGAACGTTCGCGCACATCTTTCTCGCCTCAGTGCCATCCCCTGCTGGCAACTCCTAACCACTTAAGACACCTCTGAAGGTCTCTTAAATATCGTGGAGAGTAGGAGTGATTCTTAGACTTAAGAACGTTGATAAAAAGCTTTTATTCTTAAGTTTGAGAGTAGGACTAAATTTCGCAAATTCTCAGGACTTAAGTGTAAAATGGCACTCTAAGAAGCTTGATAAGTACAGCCCCTGGATTATGTGATTGGAAAACCAGGAGCCGTATTTATCAAGCGTTTTAGAGTGCCATTTTACACTTAAGTCCTGAGAATTTGCAAAATTTAGTCCTACTCTCAAACTTAAGAATAAAAGCTATTTATCAACTTTCTTAAGTCTAAGAATCACTCCTACTCTCCACGATATTCAAGAGACCTTCAGAGGTGTCCTAAGTGGTTAGGAGTTGCCAGCGGGGGATGGCACTGAGGCGAGAGAGACGTGCGCGAACGTTCAGGGAGCGGAAGGATGTCCTGGCTTTGTTTGATGACGAGCAGCTGATCAAACGGTATCGTTTAGACTGAGCGGGTATAATTTTTGTCACAGATTTAATAAGGGGTGTCATCTCATCAGCAACATCACGCTTTCAGTTTCAAATTAGTTGCCTAATTAATGAATTGGAAAGAAAAGGAAACATTTATTTTTGATTCATTGCCAATATTGTTTGTTTGTTTTGTATTATTTTGTAGTTTATTGTCAAAATATACACTCCCATTGTCCACTTAAATATTTCTAAGATATTTATTTATTCTTAGACGAGGGATTCCCTTCCGTGATTGGTCACTTCTATGGACACAGAAATTACGTCACCTAAAATTCCGTTCACGGCACATAGTAATGTCGTAATTCAGCTCTGAGTGTGACACTTAAGATTTGGTCCTACACTTCGCTGAAAGTGTGAGTAAGACGCTTGATAACTAACTTTTAAGTGCAGCTTTCAGCAAAGAATTTCTTTATTCATAAACCAACTCTTAGCAGACTTCTTAGGAGTAATTCTAAGAAGCTTGATAAATACGGCCCCAGGTCTCTTGAGGGGTGTGTGCACAGAGGGAACCTTTCGTATCCTGCATGCGCCAGTCTCAACATGCGGGATACAACCTGGAAGGAGATACCATTCAATAAAAACGTGGGCAACAATGTAATGAAGAGTAGACTGTGTATTTGCTTCACAAATTAAAAGAACAGAATAGAAACGGAAATTATATATATATATATATATATATATATATATATATATATATATATATATATATATATATATATATATATATATATATATATATATATATATATATATATATAATAATGTGTACACAAACCTCTTCATGCTACATTTGTGTACCCTAACCCGATTAACAATAACTGTAATCCACACAACCGGCAAGATAGTCCAGAAAAATATCAAACATTCATCTGGAACAGTATCGGCCAGGGCATGAACGGTCTTTTCCTTTGGATTTAAAACTCCTTCCATCAATCCACATAGCCTTATGAGTGAACTCAGAGACATTCAAAAGTTTTGTTTTCATGATTCTCCGTCCGAAAATTCATTTGAAAAAATTATCTCATTGGTCTTTCTTTGCTTTGGAGCTGCATCCGCTCCGATAAATTCCTGGTAGCGTCATGTTCGTAGCGCAATCTAAGATAATTTATTGATGCTGTCTGCTTTTTAACATCAGCATAGCCATTAGAGACATATTTGTATATATAGTCTGTGTCAATATTACAGCGGACATCAGTGTGATGTCATAAGTCAACCGGAAAAGCAATATATTTATCTGCTCTAAAAGTGTACGGGAGGCATACGGCGTATGACCAACAGTCGCATTAAAGAGTGTGCATGGACACTTGGACTTCACACGTAGGTGTGAAAATAGAAAAAAAGTGAACTATTTGAGAAATCAGACTAATTTAGTGCATGGAAACGTAGTGACTGTGTAAGATAGACTAACCATATTTAAGGACTACCACTTAATTATTATGCCCTGTGCAATCTATACTGTATTTCAATTGGACTCTATTGGCAGATGCTCAATATATACGTACCAGAATTTTTTAAAAATTATATTTCAATAAAGTCGAGTGTTTACCACAAGACTGCAATCTATTTGTTGTAGTGGTAAGTTTTGGTTGTTTGTAACGTAATGACGAAATAGTTTAATTTGCATAATTGGCCATGATGCATTTGCAAAAGGTGAGTTAAAAAAAAGTGGAAAGCAAACCAGATATGTGTAGAAGTAAAAATAAAAGTCTTTCAGTTGCTTTTTTTGTCTTTTTTTCTTTTAGATAGGAAAGGGGTCCACAGCATCACCCAGTTCTCGTTGAGAAGATCGAAATGTGCTCTCATGTCAGAGTCTTTAAAATTTTACATTAGATCTGTCCCTTGGCCCTCGAGAGGGCTCTGGTTGCTAAATTGGCGACACTAATGATACTTCATATTCTTAATATCTGGCAGACTTGGTGCCTAAACTACTAAAGGTTTGTGTGGATTACAATATGTGCAAATTTGATAGAGCATAGGTGCTCTACTAAAGGGTCAGATCTACAAATGTTTTGTCTGTTCTAAAAGATATGCAAACTTGACAGCAGATGCAAAGCTGATCTACTAAGATTGTGCACAGAGGATTATGTCTCTTAAAGCTGGAGTACCTAAGTTATATTCTTTACGTAAAGAAAAATCCTATCCGCAGCATCATACAGTATATATATCGTAACCGTAATCATTTCTGGAAAAAAAAAATGTACGTCTGTGTGCTGTCTGAGCCTTAAAATGTAAGTATCTTAGTAAAAAAAATAACCCGGAAGGCGGTCAACCCCTCCAGAACCAATCACAAGATTTAGAGAAAGGAGGGGTGAGCACAGCCCACAAAAGGAGCCTCCTCATTGGCTGCCGCAAAATATAGTGAAGCATGTGCACAGTGCAAACTTGTCTCCAGTAAAGCACACCTGGAAAGATCGCAATACTTGCGCTTGCCCTTACAGCATATACTGCTAAAAAACAAACAGAGTAAATCAGAGGAAGATAAAAAGACACTGTATGTCTAAAATCCCAAAGAAGAGCCAAAAATGTAATATATATTGGTCGGCGTATTCAAGATAGAGGGCATTTCGGGCCAGTCTTGTACTAACTTTGGACACGCAAGTGGCTGTTTTTGACAGGTAATCTAATATTCCATTTCGTGTGTATGCTTTTGCGTGCCGTTGTGTGTTACCGATCGTCACTGTGTTAGTCATATTAGAAGAATAACTGGCAATGTTGCTTCTTGTTGACGCTCTTTATTTCTCCTGCAGCTCACACACCAGCAGTTACCTACCACACCCCCCAGATCTCCCTTCTTGACCAGTGCACATGAACTCAAATCAATGCGCGCATACACAAAACAGTCGCCCAAATACCACATTCACGACATCTCCCCTCTTTTGAGACAGACATTAAATGTATGCAAACAATGACCAAGAAAACCTGCAGTGTCCTTTCTCCTAAGAATTATGCAACAGAGGCAGGTAATGATAATGGAGAATAGAAATTAACCCAAGTATGATTAACATATAGTGTAATTAGTGGAACACTAACTTGTTAACATTTTCCCTTGTTGGCCATTTATAAACAGGACAAGAAAGTGCTGTAGTGCAGCAGGAAGAATAACATTAACAGTTCATCTAGATTCAGTTATTTTTTTTCTATTATTTCCCTGATGTTATGGGATAGACTGCCCATTCACCTGCATAGCTGCCAGAGATTATTCTGCTCTGTTGTTGGCTAGCTACACTACCGTTCAAAAGTTTGGGATCACCCAAACAATTTTGTGGAATAGCCTTCATTTCTAAGAACAAGAATAGACTGTCGAGTTTCAGATGAAAGTTCTCTTTTTCTGGCCATTTTGAGCGTTTAATTGACCCCACAAATGTGATGCTCCAGAAACTCAATCTGCTCAAAGGAAGGTCAGTTTTGTAGCTACTGTAACGAGCTAAACTGTTTTCAGATGTGCTCCGCTGGGACATTCTGTCTGACAGGTGACTGTGTTCTCTCGGTCTCTGGCTGTTGGACAGGAAGGAAGGTTGGACGCAGGTGGCGCCTGTTCCTCCGCAGTGTTCCACGGTCTGTCTGAATCAGGTAAGACTTTTAATGTTCTGTGTCATTGTTGGACTGTCCCCCATTTTGACTCCCCGTCGAGTTTCACCACTACTCTCTCTCCTCTTCTGAGAGGTGGGAGTGGTCTGACACTGTGGCGCCTGTTGTAAGTAGGTGTGTAGTTCTATTTCGCCTTGGCGTCAGCTATATGCACCTTTGTGAAGTCAGGCCACCTCGGGCCGAGAACTTTGTCAATTGTGGGCATAGTTGTCTTAATCTGGCGGCCCAACATGAGCTGTGCAGGGCTGGCACCCGTGGCTTGTAGCGGTGTGGCTTTGTAGCTCATAAGAGCCAGGAATGGGTCGGCCTGTCGAATAATCTTTTTCGCCTTCTGAACTGCCCTTTCAGCCTCACCGTTGGATTGGGGGTAGTAAGGGCTGGAGGTTATGCGTTTAAAGTCATAAGCAACAGATACGTTTTGAAATTCCTTACTAGCAAATTGTCGTCCGTTGTCTGTGTGTAGCTCATCTGGACATCCCCACCTGGCGAATATGTTCTTTAGACGCGCACAGGAGGTCCCACTGGTCATGTCGGGTAAGTGTGCTATTTCCAAATAGCGAAAAAAACAGTCAATGACAATCAGGTAGTTTCTCTTTTCATACTCATAGATGTCAGCTCCGACCGTCTGCCACGGCTTTTAAGGTAACAATGTTGTCATCAGAGGCTCCTTCCTCTTTGTTGGTCTGATTTGCATGCATTCAGGGCACTTTGTCACCAGTTCTTGGATCTCCTTCTCTAGTCCGGGCCACCACACACTCATTCGCACCCTCTCACGACACTTAGTGATGCCCTGATGCCCATCATGCAAACGGTGGAGTATGTCCCCCTATTTCCATACAACACAAATTCTTCTCAGGCTGACAGGCTGTTACGTCATTGGTGGTATGCTCTGGCCTGTCCTGGGACGCTGCCCACATATTTTGGCCACCCATCTGTCACCAGTTTACTTACTACCTGCAAGGCAGGTCACTGTCAGTGCTCGTCTCTCACTTGATCCGGTCCAGCTTAGAGGGCAACACTGGCCAATGTTGCGTGAGCCGCATCGTTGAACACTGAAACATCACAGGTCAGTTCTG
Organism: Entelurus aequoreus; assembly: GCF_033978785.1. Classification (NCBI taxonomy): domain Eukaryota; kingdom Metazoa; phylum Chordata; class Actinopteri; order Syngnathiformes; family Syngnathidae; genus Entelurus; species Entelurus aequoreus. The sequence goes on from NC_084737.1 coordinate 34,958,530, forward strand.
ATATTTCACTCTGTATTACAGGTAGTGGCTGTCTGGACAGTGTGTCAGCTACTGTCAATGTTTTCCTTGGCACGTATTCTGCAGTGGGGTTGTATCTCAGATGCATGAGCAGGCGTTGGCACCTTAGGCAAACCATTTTGAGATCCTTGTTGTTGATTAGTGGGGCTAGTGGTTTGTGGTCTGTGTGTACTGTGAAGCCATGTAATTCATACAGGTAGGTGGAGAATCTTTCAGAGGCCCGAACGTCCGTCAAACATTAACTCCATTTGCGCATAGCGCCGTTCTGCGTCAGTCAATACTCTGGAGCAAAAAGCTACTGGTTTCAGTCTCTCGACATAGTGCTGTAGCAGCACGTCACCAAGTCTGAAGCTACTTGCGTGTGCGTTCACTATTGTGGGTTTGTTTACATCATAGAAAGCGAGTGTGGGTGCTGTGGAGATGAGCTGTTTCACCCTGTTGAAAGCGTCGACTTGTGCTGCAGTCCAGGCCCATACCACGTAAGTTTTCAGCAGGTCGTTAAGCGGTTTTATTACTTCTGACAGGTTGAGCATGTATCTACACAAATAATGAACCATACCCAGGAACCTATGCAGGCCTGGCATGTCATCTGGTGGCTGCAGCTCTGTGATGGCACTTACTATTGAGGGGTCGGGACAGATGCGATGAGGTGCCCCAGATAGTTCTGCTGCTTTTGGCGCAGACGGCACTTTCTGGGGCGGTATAGCTCGGTTGGTAGAGCGGCCGTGCCAGCAACTTGAGGGTTGCAGGTTCGATCCCCGCTTCCGCCATCCTAGTCACTGCCGTTGTGTCCTTGGGCAAGACACTTTACCCACCTGCTCCCAGTGCCACCCACACTGGTTTGAATGTAACTTAGATATTGGGTTTCACTATGTAAAGCGCTTTGAGTCACTTGAGAAAAAGCGCTATATAAATGTAATTCACTTCACTTCACTGTCATTCAGCACTCTCCAGGATCTGCAGGACATTCTGGAATCTCTCTTCGTGCTCTTTGTCATTCCTGCCATGGACGAGAATATCGTCCATGTACACCCCAACTCCTTCCTGGCCTCTGAACAGCACCAAAATCTCCCTCTGAAAAATATGCGGTGCACTGGAGATCCCAAAAAGGAGCCACTTGAAGAAATACCTGCCCATCGGAGTGATGAATGTGGTCAGCTTGGCCGTTTCCTTCTCCAGCGGTATTTGACAGAAGCCACTAGCCGCATCAAGCAGGGAGAATACTCGGGATTCTGCCAGCCGTGGCAGTATGTTATCTATAGTGGGTGAGACGTACCTCTCTCTTTTAACTGCCATGTTCAGTTTCTTTAAATCGACACAGATTCTCACATCAGCTGTTCGTTTAAGGACCGGGACCATCGAGGCGCATCACTCCATTGGTTCTGTTATTTCCTCAATGACATCACACTTCACCATTCTATCTAGTTAAAGGCCTACTGAAACCCACTACTACCGACCACACAGTCTGATAGTTTATATATCAATGATGAAATCTTAACATTGCAACACATGCCAATACGGCCGGGTTAACTTATAAAGTGCAATTTTAAATTTCCTGCCACACTTCCGGTTGAAAACGTCTAGATATGATGACGTATGCGCGTGACGTCAATGGTTGATACGGAAGTATTCGGACCCATTGACTCCAATACAAAAAAGCTCTGTTTTCATCCCAAAATTCCACAGTATTCTGGACATCTTTGTTGGTGAATCTTTTGCAATTTGTTTAATGAACAATGGAGACTGCAAAGAAGAAAGCTGTAGGTGCGATCGGTGTATTAGCGGCGGACTACAGCAACACAACCAGGAGGACTTTGAGGTGGATAGCAGACGCGCTACCGTGAGTACAGCTTTGGCTTCCAAACATTTGATCGCTTGCCCGTACGTGCGTGTCGCTATGTGCATGTCACTTACGTAACTTTGGGGAAATATATGTTCCTTGCCGACTCTGATGGCGGCCGGGGTGTCGTCGAAAGCTACAACGCCCGCCGCCGCCGCCGTCCCGTAGCTAAGTTAGCTTCAATGGCGTCGTTAGCAACAGCATTGTTAAGCTTCGCCAAGCTGAAAATGATTAACCATGTATTTACATGTCCATAGTATTATTGATCTCCTGTCTATCCTTCCAGTCAGGGGTTTATTTATTTTGTTTCTATCTGCATTTAAACCCGATGCTATCACGTTAGCTCAGTAGCTAAAGAGCTTCGCCGAAGTATTGTCGTGGAGATAAAAGTCACTGTGAATGTCCATTTCGCGTTCTCGACTCTCATTTTCAAGAGGATATAGTATCCGAGGTGGTTTAAAATACAAATCCGTGATCCACAATAGAAAAAGGAGAAAGTGTGGAATCCAATCCATCCTTGTACCTAAGTTACGGTCAGAGCGAAAAAAGATAGGTCCTGCACTGCCTCTCTAGTCCTTCACTCTCACTTTCCTCATCCGCAAATCTTTCATCCTCGCTCAAATTAATGGGGTAATCGTCGCTTTCTCGGTCCGAATCTCTCTCGCTGCATTGTAAACAATAGGAAAATGTGAGGAGTCCTTCCTCCGGTGACGTCACGCTACTCCCGGTATAGGCAAGGCTTTTTTTTATCAGCGACCAAAAGATGCGAACTTTATCGTCGTTGTTCTCTACTAAATCCTTTCAGCAAAAATATGGCAATATCGCGAAATGATCAAGTATGACACATAGAATGGATCTGCTATCCCCGTTTAAATAAAAAAAATTCATTTCAGTAGGCCTTTAAACTTTAACTTTGGGTGGCATGGGTGTGGACACTTTCCTGGCAGTGCTCTCACTGTACAATACAGCATCATCCCGCAAACATTTTAACAGGCTTTATCTTCAAGAGGCCCACATCTGTATCAAACAGGCTTTGGACTTCATCCACTCTGTTCACCAGTCCCATGGCCACTGCAACAGCTCGGTCTAGGAGGTTCCTGTAGGTGTTTGTTTTGATCACATGTATGATGAACATGTATGATGAACTTGTAAATAAAAAAAATTGCCAACAAACACATCACCAACATGGACGAGGTGCCGCTCACTTTCGACATCCCGGTGAAGCACACTGTGGAGAAGAAGGGGAGCAGCACAGGAGCGAATCGATACGCACAACAGGGCAAGAGAAGTCGGCTTTTACTGTTGTGCTAGCTTGCTATGCTAATGGACAGAAATTGCCACCTATGGTGATTTTCAAGGGGAAGACGCTGCCGAAAGAAAAGTTTCCACCTGGAGTCATCATTAAGGCATGGCGAAGGAACTCCAATCGCTGGACATGGGTGTAAACAGGACTTTCAAAGTGAAGTTGTGAGCGTCATGGGAGCGATGGATGACAGACGAACACAGCTTCACGAAAACTGGGATGCAGCTTCGGCGAGTAACGCCACAATTTGTGAATGGATCGTGGATGCTTGAGCAAACGTGTCTGCTTGCACTGTTGGTCGAGCTTTCGCAAAAGCCGGCATCTTTTCAGAGGAACCCCACGGCAACGAGACTGACTTTGAAAATGATGAGAGGGAATCTGGCGTGTTTTATGGAGAACTTGCCCAGCTGTTCATTTCGGACACAGAAGATGAGAACTTTGATGGATTTGTGGATGAGGACTGATCAAAAAATAATGTGAGTACATTGATAAATACTTTAATAAAGTACAACCGAACTCAGCTTTGCTCCTGCTGCCTTTTTAAAACAGCGTCCATGCATGTTATGTTTTAAGCTAGCGTATGTTTAACCATGCCTGCGCCCAAAAATACGCTGCGCCTTATTTGTGTTAAATACAGAAATAGCACCCGTAACTGACATGGCGCCTTTTAATACGGTGCGCCCTATGGTCGCGAAAATACGGTATAGTGTCTTCGATAACGGGAACTGGTTCTCAAAAAGGGATTTGAATCCATGGAATCGGTTCTTTTCTTATCGAAGCATCGGGAGAACCGGTTTTCGAACATCATCCTTACTCAGGAGTGTGGAGAATGTGCATTCTTTTAAGAGCAGGCTTTACACCAGGCCTGGGCAATTATTTTGACTCGAAGGGCCAAATTTAGTCTGGGGGCCGGTATATCTGATTTTTAGGAACACTAATATAAAACCTCCCAATAATGTCTAATTGATTATTATTATGCCAGACCGCCTTAAAAAACGGAATGGAATTGTAAATTTTTTTACTGAATGAGACACCCAGAATGTACATGAAGATAAAGAATGTGGGATTCACAATATTAACTATTAACGATAAAACACTGAATATTGGCAACATATGAACGTCACACTCCCTCTCGATTGACATATTTTACAATCAAGCGAAATGCACCAAAAGTGCAACAAACACAGCAAAATATGAATGCGAAGGGTAATAAAAAAAACCCACCTACAATCTGATATATCACTAAGTTTTAGAACTACGTTGTAAAATTCTCCTTCCGCATCTGTCCCTGACGCCCGCATTTCAGGCTGGCCACTCTGGAAACACTCTGTGGAAACGCTCCCCACCCACACTGCTTGGTGCCTCGTCTGAGCTGCTGTGACTTAGATGACCATAGTAACTAATTACATTACCATAGTAACTAATTAGATGACCATAGTAACTAGTACATCATGCAAAAGCGCAGATTCCAACCATTGAAATACTTTGTATAGTTCAAGACTTGCGGTCATTACAAAATATCACTGCACATCATAATGGCAGTTACACTTTCCATCTTAAAGATCTAAAAAAAATATTTGGGAATGTCCAGCGGGCCAGTTTGAAAAGCTTAACGGGCCGCATGTGGCCCCCGGGCCTTATTTTGCCCAGGTCTGCTTTAGACCCACTTTTTTATTTAGCTCTTATTCAATATTTATTAGTTTCAACGTCATTCTTGCTTTACTTTTTATTCTTAATATTTATGCTCGAGTTTTGTTTAGTTCCATCCATCCATCCATCCATCTTCTTTCGCTTATCCGAGGTCGGGTCGCGGGGCCAGCAGCCTAAGCAGGGAAGCACAGACTTTCCTCTCCCCAGCCACTTCGTCCAGCTCTTCCCGGGGGATCCCGAGGCGTTCCCAGGCCAGCCGGGAGACATAGTCTTCCCAACGAGTCCTGGGTCTTCCCCGTGGCCTCCTACCGGTCGGACGTGCCCGAAACACCTCCCTAGGGAGGCGTTCGGGTGGCATCCTGACCAGATGCCCGAACCACCTTATCTGGCTCCTCTCGATGTGGAGGAGCAGCGGCTTTACTTTGAGCTCCTCCCGGATGACAGAGCTTCTCATCCTATCTCTAAGGGAGAGCCCCGCCACCCGGCGGAGGAAACTAATTTCGGCCGCTTGTACTTGTGATATTGTCCTTTTGGTCATAACCCAAAGCTCATGACCATAGGTGAGGATGGGAGCGTAGATCGACCGGTAAATTGAGAGCTTTGCCTTCCGGCTCAGCTCCTTCTTCACCACAACGGATCGATTACTGAAAACGCCGCACCGATCCGCCTGTCAATCTCACGATCCACTCTTCCTTCACTCGTGAACAAGACCCCGAGGTACTTGAACTCCTCCACTTGGGGCAGGGTCTCCTCCCCAACCCGGAGATGGCACTCCACCCTTTTCCGGGCGAGAATGTTTTGTTTAGTTCTATTTATTTATTATACATCTACTGTACATATATTTTGATCTTCATTATATTTTTTACTGATATTAAACCGTTCAGTCATACTGTAGATGTCACTAGTTGTACGTGTTATATATACATATTTTTTTACTTTCCAATGTTCCGAGGCAGGAGCCCTCTGCATTAGGGATTTGTGCAGCTGGGGTGCTTTGTGTCAGCATCGTGGTGGCTGTGGACTGGTGACCTCCTGGTGCAGATGGCTTTTGTGATCGTGTTTCTTCACCAGGCTCCTCTGTACTCAGCCATGCATTACTTAGTGTAAGTGACTGATGATGGGTAGGTGGATCACTTAGTACTGCATTTCTTTTATGTATTAATAGCGCTTTATAATAAAGTTTGATATGTATGTATGTATGTATGTATGTATGTATGATATTGAAAAGAAAACAAACTGGCAAAGCCCTACTGATCAGTGTGACAAAGCAAGTAATGCTTGACAAATTTCAGGATTTATATTTACCAAAAAATGAAAGAAGGGAGAGGCATTGCTCAGATAGCTTGTTTTTAAATTCACTCAACTTCAGTAATTTACTGTGAATTTGAGAATGTCAGAATTAAAAGCACATGGAACCTTTTGTGGTTTTATCACAGGCTGTAAGTTCCGAGCAAAAATCCCTTGCCGTTAACCTTTGACCTGCCTTGACACAGTGCAGCGGCTGCCAGAGACACACCTACCAGGATCGTGTTGAGCATACAACGCTTGAACACGAGCAGGGCAACACAACTTACACATCCAATCGTCCGTCAGTATCTTCCTGGGTTTCACAAAGTCACATGCTCGGATGATTTATTGTAGGCTTCAACTTTTACAAAACAGCTCAAGCTCCTATGAGAATGTAGTGATTTGATGTTCAAGTAGCAGGCAGTCTCTGGCAATAACTTAATAGTTTTGAACAGGCAAGCATTGCCCAGTAACGGACACAAGAGGCCTTGCGAGTTGACTTCCATGTGCTGCTGCATTGCAGGAGAGGCCAATGGACATAAGAGTCTTTGCAGCTTGTGAAAGTTGCAGCCACTGACTGTGCTTCTGTGTCCTCTTCCATTTCAGGGAGGGATAAGGGATGGTGGCAAAGGCAACCTTCTGCTGGTTAGATAGAAGTATCTGCATCCTATCTGCCAAATTATATATCGGTAACCATCTTTAAGGTGAATGTTGGTGTTGTCACACAAAGAAAATAAGAGCTATGCCTAGTTTTCTCTTCTATCCAACAACATTAGTGGGTTTGAGAAATGACTACTCCAGTACCAGCACTACCAAATACAATAACATTATTCATAATACATAATAGTTTTACTACCAACCATCACAAAATAGACACATTTAGATATGGCATACAGCTTCTTGCCTTTATCCGAGTTTGTTCCACTCCTGAACTCTTAACATGCAGTGACACCCACTCAAGCTGTAAATCTTGTTCACACAATCTTGTGGATGCTGTGGGCCAGGGACACAGTCTCGACATAATTTTTTTTACAGAATAATGACAAGAATATTCCATCCATCCATCCATCCATTTTCTACCGCTTGTCCCTCTCAGAGTCGCGGGGGTGGCTGGAGCCTATCCCAGCTGCATTCAGGCAGATTAATTAAATCAGAAAAAAGCTTAGATTTTTATTTTGTTGCTTTGATTAATAATCTAATGAGTATAACTAATACATTGGATACAATTGGACAGCATAGAGTGCCTGGAATTAAAAAAAAAAAAGGTAATATTTAGCTAAAAACACTTTTCTTGCCTGTTAACGCCTGTTCGCGTGTATTTGAGATCCCCAAAAGTGCCAAAAATTTGAATTTAAACCATTTAGGCCTTGAGGAGATACTTATGAAAACATGTTGCCTTGTTCCATAGAAGCTGTTTGAGATTTGCACTGATTTGTGACGTTTAATAACACATATACATATGAAAATTATGGCAAGCAGAAAAATATTTATATACCGGTAGTAGGGCTGCACGATTTTGAGAAAAAACCTAACTGCGACTTTTCTCTCCAAAATTGCGATAGCGATTCAATTTGCGATTTTATATGTTATACATAAAATTGCATCCATCCATCCATTTTCTACCGCTTGTCCCTTTCGGGGTCGCGTGGGTCGCTGGAGCCTATCTCAGCTGCATTCGGGCGGAAGACGGGGTACACCCTGGACAAGTCGCCACCTCATCACAGGGCATAAAATTGCATGAAACAGCAAAAATAATGAGCGAAGGAATACATATTACTCTTAGACTGTCAATCCAGTGTTTCCCACACATTCATTTATTTGTGGCGGCCCGCCACGAAAGAATTACGTCCGCCACAAATAGATATTTTTAATTTTTATTTTTTTTTGTCCTGTTCAGCTTCTCAGGCAAATCATATAGTTGATGTAGATGCCCATATAGGCTGTTCAGATTTACTTTACAAAAAAGAAGTGTAGGATACTTCTCTTGTTGCCTTATTTGTATTTGACCACTACTGTTTTCTGTTTATTTGTTACTGACTGTGGCAGGACACCTCACTTTACGTTGCTGGTAAATAATATTGTTGTAGTAGTAGGCTAAAGTTAAATTATTTAGTATGCACTAATTAAAGGGGCAGAGCTTTAAGAGACATTTTAGCTTTTATATTTTATAAGATATATTTTTTGTAATTATATTGTAAAATGGATGGATGGACGTTTAAAACAAAACTGTTATTATTAATTAGTAAGTATACATTTTTTGAGCCTTTTTAGAGAAAATCATATCATTGTAGTAATTATGCAAATTACTCGATGATGTCATGGTAAAAACGCCCATAGCCACGCCCCCACCGCCACGGGTATCTTGGCAGTTTATGGGAAACACTGCAATCCACATATTCTTGTCTCAAGGTGCCACACCAATTACAACAATGTGCAAAAATATACTTTCAAAAATATTTAGCTTTATGCAGACAGAGCTTTTGTCTACACCATGCTCTTAAACTGAAGAAACAATCCATTAAAACCATACAGTATTTGCATATAAATATTTTACATATGTTATATTTTATATTGCTACTATGGTTCATTTTTAGTCTACTTTATACCTTTTGTTTTCGCCCTCTTTTTGTGCCCTTGTGTGCCTTTCCATCCTTTGTAACTGAGCTACTGTCTGGAACAATTTCCCTTGTGGATCATTAAAGTTTGTCTAAGTCTAAGTGTATTTAATCATAATATTTAATAATGTGGGTAACCATTTAAAAGGATATAAACTTTATCTATCATTACTATAGAATTGTTTACCATTGTACTGTCAGTGGAAGGTAAATAACTGTTTTCCTAAATAAACAAACAAAAAAATGGGACTCTTTTCTGTAACAAAAATGTAACCTAAATAGATATTGAACATGGCTCCAGCACCCCCCCGCAACCCCAAAATGGAGAAGCGGTAGAAATGGATGGATGGATGGAGATATTGAACATCTTAAAGTGCTTTTAAGATGTCACACAACGAGGTAAGACGTTGTCTTTTTGTCTATTGGGATTACATGATCGCAACGGCATTTTCGCTCATTCGTAAATGAAGATGGGCCCAGATCGCCCATCCGATTTGATGCTGAAATATTCCCACAATGGGACATTTGGCTTTATAATCTTTTCCTCTTAATTTGTGTTAGTTTACAGCATTTCTGACCGGTGAGTCGCAAGGATCTCTGTACTGTGTGTGTGTCGGCGGCCGTGCTCCACTTTCGTCTCCGCTGAGACAAAGATTGTGAATGACTGAAAAGAGGGGTCACTCTATTCAGCTATTTCTACTGTTAAATAAACACATTCGGGTGCTGAAAGCGATACTCAAAGTCAGACGTCTTTCTTCCTGTTTGAAACAAGAGACAAACAAACGCGAGAATCAACAATTTTGATTGGCCAACATGTCTGCCACTCAAATGCCGGCCAACGGTGGAAAAAAAATAAATTCAGCCTCTTCCGGTTATTAACCGCACTAAATAAAACCTCCACGTCAATTCGATTTGAATTAATCGTGCAGCCCTATTGTAGAGCTCTGCTAGTTTTTCTAAAATACGCATTGAGGCAATTGGTACGTTGGTAAAACACGTCAAAAGTGGTAAAGGAATGGCTAAATCAGGCTAGAATTAAGGTTTTAGAATGGCCTTCTCAAAGTCCTGACATAAACGTGTGGACAATGCTGAACAAAACTAGTCCGTGTCAGAAAACCAACAAATTTAGCTGAACTGCACCAATTTTGTCAAGAGGAGTGATCAAAAATTCAACCAGATCCTTGCCAGAAGCTTGTGGATGTGGATCAAATGCGCCTTATTGCAGTGAAAATTGCCAAGGGACATGTAACCAAATATTAACATTGCTGTATGTATACTTTTGACCCAGCAGATTTGCTCACATTTTCAGTAGACACATAATAAATTAATAAAAGAACCAAACTTCATGAATGTTTTTTGTGACCAACAAGTATGTGCTCCAATCACTCTATCACAAAAAAATAAGAGTTGTAGAACGTGTTGGAAACTCAAGACAGCCATGACATTATGTTGTTTACAAGTGTATGTAAACTTTGGATTGCGACTGTATGTCTTTTTACTTGAAAACATCCTTCCATCCAAGATGGATGGATACTTGAAAACATACTAAAGTAATATAAAATATTACACCACGTCCGATGCCATTTTGAACTTTCATTACCAAGCTTATGGCACAATTCCAACAGGTTTCACCTCCCGTGTACACACTTTCGTCTCCTTGAGTCCCCGCTTCCCTGCCGGACACACAACAGCACTTCCTCATTCTCCGCCAATCACCTTTCAGGCATGGACGGTGAGTTTGCAAACACGGGAAAAATTAACATCAAATCAAAAACACACGAACATAAAACATTAACATTAGCTGGTAATTACAGTGTAAATGGATATACATAAAGCCTATTATTTGCACACTATTGATGTGCCGAAAACTCGACCACCGAAAAAAGACTGATTATCCAAAACAGTGCTGCCAAACCCGGATGTAAACAAGACGCACGACATGGTCTGGAGTGTTGTCACCATGTCTGCAATGTTGACGTAACTTTAATATATTCCAGATATACCCTTGGACAGCAATCTACAAAATGTGCAAATATTAAGAGGACAGTGGCGACATTTAAGGAGAGAAAGTTCAAATGGAGCAGTATCGCCAAGCAAATGTGACTTCATGCTCACTGAAGCTTGCCTCTTTCGCCAGGGACATGGAGGGACAGAAGAAGGATTTTATAATATCACCATTAAAAGATGCTAGATTTGTTGCTAGTCGTTTTTAATAAAGAAAATGTCTTTAAAAGTCTCTGGACACATGAAAAATTCTCAGAGTACATCGTACAATAAGCAGCAACAATTGAAAATATGGCAAAACGATATCAAAATATATGTTACCGGTAATACTAATATTAACAGATTTGTATATACATTTTTTTAGCCTTTTTAAAGCAAATCATAGGCTCAGGCACCCCCCGCAACCCCGAAAGGGACAAGCAGTAGAAAATGGATGGATGGATATCATCATAGCAAATTTGCGATTATGTCATGGTGACTACGCCCATAACCACACCCCTAACCACGCCCTCAACACCAAAGGTATCTTGGGTATCTAGGGGAAACCCTGTGTATGCTAACCAGCTGCCCCACTCGTTGGCAACGTACAGCACAGAGAAACTCCAGGAATGCCACGTTTTATTTTTGGTTGGCTTTAATGCAGCAATTTGATGGATAACAAAATTGTGTATTTTATACCGACACAAAAAATCTCAATCCAGGAGATTTTGAACTTCAGTCAAGAGTTTCCTGCAAAATACAGGAGAGTTGGCACATCTGAATTACTGTGTGTAGATTTTGCCTTGTATTTCTTTTTGTGACAGTAATTCCAAAAAGAAACATGAAAATTATTTTTTTTTTTAAATGGCCGTCTGCCGATCAGCCCATTATTGATTGGACCACGGGGAAAAATTCCGGTACTCCCGATTTCCAGTCTGCGTCTGATTGGACCAGACGCTGTGGTGTAGAGCAGTGTTTTTCAACCACTGTGCCGCGGCACACTAGTGTGCCATGAGATACAGTCTGGTGTGCCGTGGGAGATTATCTAATTTCACCTATTTGGATTAAAAATATTTTTTGCAAACCAGTAATTATATGCAGAACAAAACTAAAACTGAACTGGCTACAAAGTAAACAAAAACAGAATGCTGGACGACAGCAAAGATTTACTCTGGAGCAAAAACGCCGTCCACAATGTACATCCGAACATGACATGACAATCAACAATGTCCCCACAAAGAAGGATAAAAACAACTGAAATATTCTTGATGGCTAAAACCAAGTAGATGCGGGAAATATCGCTCAAAGGAAGACATGAAACTGCTACAGGAAAATACCAAAAAAACAGAAAAAGCCACCAAAATAGGAGCGCAAGACAAGAACTAAAACACTACACACAGGAAAACAGCAATAAACTCAAAATAAGTCATGGCCTGATGTGACAGGTCTTGACAGTAGACCTACTTTGAGACAAGAGCTATAGTGATGCATGGTTGGTTATGGTTTAAAGTCATATCCAACAATTGCGACAACAACTTTTTACTGTCAACTGAGTTTCGTTTTTTAATGATTTCTGCTGGTAGTGTGCATCCGGATTTTTTCAATGCAAAAAATGTGCCTTGGCTCAAAAAAGGTTGAAAAACACTGCTGTAGAGGATGTATTTAAAAACATTTTTTTTAAAAAAGGAAAAGGAAAGATGCTGGTAAAATTACGTATTGTCTTGCTTATGCACAATAACTAATGTTTGATCAATTAAAAAATATAATTGATGGACATGATTTGACCTTTGACTTAAACTACATCAGCCATAGTCTTCTAATCTGTATAATTTTGAAGAAACAATAACTTTATATGTCTTATATAAATCGGTAATTTTGCAGATCAGATGGACAAAGTCTCTTTGCTTAGCAATCATATGAAATATTACATCTTTTGCCTATATAGTAGTATTTTAATATGCTTTTAGTCAATGGTATTTAACCATGGATTTTTCAAGAAAGAATTACAATTGGAAAACCTATTAAAGCAAAAAGAAAATAGGGTGCATTTGTGCGGATACAATACTAACAGGGACCTGGTATCATGTAACCCACATGATGCCACTGATGCTCACACGCAGACACTGAGCTTGGCTGCTTGCTCCACAGTTCCTCTATGACGAGCATCACAGTACAATCTCAAGCCCACTCGAGCCAAACAGTGGCAATGAAACGACACCAAGCCATCATCTTCAAGTCTCTGAACAAGCCAGGCGGGTTGCTCAATTAGCTTTTTGCCTTATGAATATAGATGGTGCGATGAAAACAAAAACAAGCAAATTATGAATTGTGCAAAAATAATGCAAGTTCATGCAAATGTGCAGTTAGGACTCCAAAGGGAACTGGAAGGATGTGTCCTCAGCAATAACAGGGACACGTCAGGCAAATCGTTTATCACATTTTGCATGACCGTTAAAGAGCTGATAAAAATGGCATAAATGCAGTTCGGCAACCCTGTAAGAAAATGGCAGTTTTTTTCCAGCGCGGCAGGGGGTCTACTACAGAGGACCATGCACTGGCTGCTCATTTACATTTCAAACACGGCCTATATCTGCAAGGGATTTGATGTTTTCCTCCTCTGCTCAGCAGTCTTTCTGCTCCTTTGCTTCTTCTCCTGCCGACATGGCGCGGCCAGCACTGCTGCCACAAACCGCCGCCATCCTGTGTGCCTTTGACTGGCTTTGCTTCCATATTGTGCCAGTGCCATACGGTGCTCACACAGCCTGGCGATTCCACCCTAACTCAAAGGTTCAAATTCTCTTGGAGACGCCTTTATACTCTGAGGCCCACACTTTTTTTCCACAACATGGAACTACCTCTCTGTATGGAGAGAGCAAACATGCTTTGTTTGTTTCCATAATCTGCTGTTGGAGCACCTGAGGCCCAGTGAGCAGCCTGCCTTGCACTGCAAGAGAGGCAGGAAGCAGAGGATAAAGAGACACACCAAGCCCAGCCTGCCACCAGGAAGAGCCGGTTTCCCTCCCAAGGTCAGACTACAGTGAAAATGTATGTCTGGGTGTGTAGACGCCGCCTGCCTTTCCACTTCCTCCGATCATATTTGCATTTGCAACGTGTGCTACAGGGTGACGAAGCATAGTGGAATGAGAAGCAGCCACTGACACAAATATGTCATCCTCAGCAGAGGCCTGACAGATTTCTTGACCAGGACAAAGATGCCACACCGGTGGACAGTTTCTGCAGAGCTGTTTAAACTAAGAGTAGTCAGCAAATCATCACAGGAGAGAGTAACACACACTTCACACATTTTGATGAAAGTACATCAACAAAAGATGCAGTCTGCAAGACACTTTCTCCCACAGCACAAGCTGACAGAGTCTAAAAACACCTGCCTGAAAAAGTTGACTACCGGTACATTGCAAATAAAATGGCTAATAGCTTCATAATGTCAGATGCCAGTATTCTTCAAGGGCAGAATCAAATGAAACCAGCAAAATAAACACCAGCAAAATGTAGTAATAATACAATACAACTGTATTATCATGTACTGAATGGCCTCATTTTGAAATCCCAGCTGGACATTCATTTAAACCAAGGTTTTTAGTGCTGCAGCTATCAATTGTTTTAAGGGGTGTGCCAATTGATCAGCCACCGATTGATATTGGCCAATTTTCATTATAAGTATGATCAGCGATTGCCAATTAATGCCTTTTAATGCCAATCACAAACGCTGATTCTTTCTGGATGACGAACAGCTATAGCAGCTAATTATGTATCTACAATCATAATGAGGAGCCGCTCCCCTAAACTAATAATAATAACCTACATTACAGCAAACAAACTTTACTTCTTTGTATCCTAAGTATCAAGTATTATCACTGGAAGACATGTATACAATAACATGTATAAACAGAGAGAAAGCCAGGACTAGTAGTGGTTAGTAACATTTAAGAAGTGTAAATTGAACCACTTTAAAGCAGCTACCAGAAATGAACAAGTAGATTAATGAGAGTCCAGAGAGAAGATCATATAATAACAACTGTTGGTGTGTCAACATTGCCACAGTCAGTACACAACACGTACGGGGATCGGATTGATCCATAAATTGGTGGTGTTGATATTAAGGGTAGTATTAGTATACGTATGATCAGTACTAGTGGGATCAGATCAATATTTTTATTTTCTCAAAATATCTTTTTTGTCAATGTTTACAAACTCAAGAGAATAATTCCCTGAAAATAAAGAAGGACTTTAAGGGCAAAAACTAAAGGGATTAAATGAGTGTCAGATATATATATTTTTTAATTTGTTTAGTTATTGAGCACTATTGACTTTGTTTTGCTCAAACAATTTTATGTAATAAAAGAGAACAAGGAACTAGTTTAAATGTTGTGATGATATTTTTAAACTGTATAATAGCACTCACCATAAATACATCAAAAAATGTACAGTTTATACACGTGATTGTTATCGGTCATGGACAAGGAGGGGAATCAAAAACCGGTTCGCTCCCAGTATTTTGATTCCTGGGAATCATTTGCTAGTTTTGTTAAAAATTCCCTTATCGATTCCTGTGGGACACTGAAGCGGCACAAAAGCTGGAGAGAAAAGATGACATCAGGGCAACTTGCAATACTTGCAAAGTGGACATTTCATCAAAAAGAGGAAATACTCGCATAAACATTAGCAGACAGAATGTGAGAACTTTGAATGAATGACGCGTTTTCGAGCCCATCTGAGCCAGTAGTGAATCTCCACCACCAGCAACAGCGGCGATGTCAGCGACGTACTGCAGGTAACTAACAAACAAACTAACACTGTATGTCATGTTAGCAACTAATTTTAAAAGCTGCAATTATTAACGTTAAACATGACATTTAAACACGAAACAGCGTCCGACTGACAGGTTGCACGCACCTCCAAGTCCTCCCTGTCTGATAATTGTTATTGATTGCCGAAACATCGTAATTAGTCCGAAAAATGTCATATCCTGCCTGAAAAAACATATGTTATGCTTATTGTGATGCAAAACAATGGTTAATGTTTATAGTTGATGGTTGCAGAATTGCACAGTGCATATGTTTATTGGACTTGACTTGCTAGTGTTAGTTTTACTTTTGAGATGTAAGCTTTTCTAAAAATAATCATTTTATTTTTGTTTATATCTACGGTTGACTATTAATTTTACTATCATATCATAGTTTGTTTTCATTGTTTTTTTCCTGTGGAACCCCCGAATCCTGACCCCGGCAACCCATGGAGGGTGTCGGCCTCTTAAGCTCTCACTGTTATATTTGTACATTCATGTTTCTTCTAAACTAAATAAAGTTAACACTAATGAACTTCTTTGTTATCTTGTTATCTAAATGAGAATCGATAACGAACCGAATCATTAAGCAAAATCTAAAATTAAATCGAAATCATACAAATTGTAACAATTCCCATTCCTACAAATGGATGATCGGTATCGAAATCAGCAGCATAAAACTTTGATCGGGACAACCCTAATTATTTTAGTAGTTGACTAATCTGTCAATTAGTTTGTTAAATTAATCGAGTAATTGGATAAAACAGACTTTATGGCCTCAATGCATATTTTAGGGAAATCGTGGATTTTTATGCTTGCCATAATAACCTTTTTATTTTTTCTAGTAAATAAACATAACATTGAAATTGCACTTTCAACAATGAAAATATATATTTCTTAAAAACTCTGCTGTTTGCCGCCATACATATCCCGGCACACACAAACTACCGCTCTCATGTGCTCTCTATTGCAACAGCAGTGCAGAAACTATTTTAGCCTATTTAAAGTTCCAGCATTCCATGCGATCTGGAGTTGTTCAATTTTTATTAGCTACACTCATTAAATGAATAATCAAAGCGACAGAATATGAATCAAAGCCTTTTTCTAACCGATTAATCATTGCAGCCCTACATTATTTATTACATGTTTTATTGATTGTGTGAAATAGGTTTCGTGTTGGAATTGTAAGTAACATTGTGAAATGTATATTATTTTAGTAGCTTGTCATGAGTTTTACACTCACTACACAATCTAATGAGAGTTATATGCAAGAAAAATATCAAAAATGAATCTTCTACATACGGTAGATAATTATCAGCTTTGATTGAGACAGTCGGAGAGGTATTGTTTTAAATATAGGTTTATTATCTAGAATTAACACATTAGGGCAATGTGAGAAACACCAAATGAGGTCTTGCGCAAGAGTCTCCAACCGTTTTTCTTTTGTGAGTTACTTTTGCAAAAAAAAATGGCAAAGAGCTACTAATTTTTGTAATGTTTATTTTTACAGCTTTTTTCAACCCAAAAAAAGAGAACACATTTGATTTTTTCCACAGCAGTAACAAAATGTTGGTATTCACAACATTACAAAAATGTGTTCATCCGCATGTTATATTTCAGTATGCATGTATTTCTATTGCAGGGTTTTTTGTATTACAATTCAAGCTAATTGACAAAAAGAAAGGATTGTGTTACGCAAATGCATTCAGATTATATTTTAATTGGAAGGCAGATCACCATTAAACAGTGCCGCCATTGTCTTTTTGCCAAGGTTATTTAACTAAATTGTACTAGGGGTCATATTTAAAGAAAGCTAAGAACCGGGGGACTGGACTTCTCCCTTTACGATTATTCTTATTTTGAGAACCAGGAATCATCTTGTGGACATTTTGTTTCACTCGATTTCTTGGAGTTACAAATTTCAGAAAAAAATATCCCTGTTATGCAAATTACATGTCAACTGTATATGTCGATACAAGGATCTGCCAATGTTTTTACACTGGCCTAAGTTCACAAAGGCATTACTTTAAAAAACATTTGACTAGGGATGATGTTTGAGAAGAAATTATCGAGTTCGAGCTATTATCGAATCCTCTTATCGAACCGATTCCTTATCGATTCTCTTATCGAGTCCAGATAGGTTGTTGTATATGGAAAAAAACACAATATTTGGTTTAACAAATCACTTCACATTCTCTACTGCTCGCTACTATAGTATTACCATATCTGAGTTATTGTGCAGAAATGTGGGGAAATAACTACAAATGTGCGCTACATTCGTTGACCGTGTTACAAAAAAGATCAATTAGACTGATACATAATGCTGGATATAGAGAACATACAAACACTTTATTTATTGAGTCAAAAATATTAAAGTTCGATGATTTGGTAAAATTGCAAACAGCTAAAATGATGTGGAATTAAATGACGGAATGGATTAAGTAAAGAAGTTAAACATTGTACTGATATGATCCAGTTTAAGAGGTTGTTCAAATGAATAGTGCTTACAAAGTACAAAGAAGAAGAATTATGAGAAATACTTGCAACGTTATTGAAAATAAGATATTCTTCATCTCAGTATATTAATAATGACTGAATTAATTAATTACATATTACAAAACTGTTGTATATACTAATTCACAGATATTTTATTATAAAAAGGTCAGTAAATGATGTATATATTTTTATGAAGTGGGAAAGGGGTAGGATTAAATAAGCTTTACTTCTTCCTACTCATGTAAAGTGAAATGATATGAAACTGTGATGTATTATGATGTGGTCGGATCATGTTTAGTTTAGTTATGTTCTGTTAGTTTTGGACTTCCTTAGTTGTTTTGTGCACTTCGGGGGTTTGTTTTAGTCACCATGGTTACTTATGATTTTCACCTGCCTTGTACGCGCACCTGTTGCTCATCAGAGACTCTATTTAAGCCTGCCTTTTCCGGTCACTCGTCGTGGCTTCATTGTTTGCATTTGCAACGGTTACGTTGGCATTCTGGTTTTCGAGCGCATGATTCCTGTGCTAAAGTTACCTTAGCTTCTAGTATTCCTGTGCTAAGTAAGTTTTTGCTTTAGCTTCTCGTGCGAACGGCACGCTTTCCTTTTGTTTCGTTCCTGTCCGTTGTAATGTGTATGATTTATGAGAAATAAATCATCTACCTGCACGCTTTCGTCCAGAGCCGTCAGTTTTGCGTCCCGGGAACGAACCGCACCCCACCGTGACAAATGACTGAGCTACGTGACGTCATTTCTTGTGATGTCTCACGGGGCATTTCTGGTCGGGACGGGATTTGTTCCCAGGGATTCGAATAAAGAACCAACTCTTTTTCTTTACTATAGTGGTCTCGATAACGGGTACCGGTTCTCAAAAAGGGATTCGAGTCCGAGGACTCGGTTCTTTTCTTATCGAACAACCGGGAAAACCGGGTTCGAGTATCAACCCTACATTTGACACATCATTTTGTTAATGTTTTACTGCGTGTAGTTAATTCCTATACGACATAATTCTGCTCAAACTCTTAATGGATCTGTCAAGATACGGCATCTACATGTACATAACTTAAACCAGTTTTTTTCTACCTTTTTTGAGCCAAGGCACATTTTTTGCGTTGAAAAAATCCGGAGGCACACCACCAGCAGAAATCATTAAAAAAAGAAACTCAGTTGACAGTAAAAAGTCGTTGTTGCAATTGTTGGATATGACTTTAAACCATAACCAACCGTGCATCAATAAAGCTCTTGTCTCAAAGTAGGTGTACTGTCAAGACCTGTCACATCACGCTGTGACTTATTTTGAGTTTTTTGCTGTTTTCCTGTGTGTAGTGTTTTAGTACTTGTCTTGCGCTCCTATTTTAGTGCCGTTTTCTCTTTTTTTGTTATTTTCCTGTAGCGGTTTCATGTCTTCCTTTGAGCGATATTTCCCGCATCTACTTTGTTTTAGCAATCAAGAATATTTCAGTTGTTTTTATCCTTCTTTGTGGGGACATTGTTGATTGTCAAGTCATGTTCAGATGTACATTGTGGACGCCTTCTCTGCTCCACAGTAAGTCTTTGCTGTCATCCAGCATTCTGTTTTTGTTTGCTTTGTAGCCAGTTCAGTTTTAGTTTCTTTCTGCATAGCCTTCCCTAAGCTTCAATGCCTTTTCTTAGCGGCACTCACCTTTTGCTTATTTTTGGTTAAAGCATTAGACACCTTTTTACCTACCCACTGCCTCCCGCTGTTCCCGACATCTACAAAGCAATTAGCTAGGGAAGAGTATTACACGGCAACTCTGCCGAGCTCTAGACAGCACCGACCACTCAACAACAACACATAATTTGCAGACTATAATTACTGGTTTGCAAAAATTATTTTTAACCCAAACAGGTGAAATTAGATAATATCTCACGGCACAATAGTGTGCCGTGAGTGGTTGAAAAACACTGACCTTAAACAATAAATAATTTAAAAAATACTTCCCTCCATCAAAAGGTAAAAATAGAGATAAAGGCATCATTAAATGACAAAAAGCTGACAAGTTTATATTAATAATGAATGAAAAAAAAAATGTATATGTATGCATGCATGCTTTGGAGCCCCTGCCTAAAAAGAAAATAATGTTTGCCTTGGTGCCCTAAAATATGAGCCCTCCTTTAAGGCAACACTTGCCTAGACCAGTGGTTCTAAACCTGGGTTCGATCGAACCCTAGGGGTTCGGTGAGTCGGCCTCAGGGGTTCGTCGGAGGTTAAGACACACCCGACTCATCGTGTAAATACAAATTTCTCCCTATCGGCGTATTACGGATACGGCAACAGATGACTGGTTTGCAGGTGTGTAATTTGTTGTGAGTTTATGCACTGTGTTGGTTTTGTTCTTTGAACAAGGTGATGTTCATGCACTGTTCATTTTATGCACCAGTAAAAAAACATGGTAACACTTTAGTATGGGGAACATATTCACTATTAATTAGTTGCTTATTATCATGCAAATTAGTAACATATTGGCTCTTAACTAGTCATTATTAAGTACTTATTAATGGCCTTATTATAACCCTAACCCTCTAACCCTGACCCTAACCAAATAATTCTAAATTAAGTCTTTATTACTTAGAATATGTTCCCCTAGTTAAGTTAAAGTTAAAGTGCCAATGATTGTCACACACACACTAGGTGTGGCGAAATTATTCTCTGCATTTGACCCATCACCCTTGATCACCGTCCAAATAACTCTATATTAAGTCTTTGTTACTTAGAATAGTTCCCCATACTAAAGTGTTACCAAAAACATATAATAACTTTGTCTTGAATTTGAAAAAAAAACAACATCTTATTTTTCACTAAAGAAGGGTTCGGTGAATGCGCATATGAAACTGGTGGGGTTCGGTACCTCCAACAAGGTTAAGAACCACTGGCCTAGACTTTAAAAAGTAAAAATTTGAGGCCTGAGAATGTAAATACGAAACGTATAGAATAAAACTGTGTTGGTTACACTGCATATACATTGCAAGAGCCTGAATTTATTAGTATTGTCAAATATTGCTATATTGCTAAATTAATGGATATTTTGCAATATGATTAGAACAGTGGTTCTTAACCTGGGTTCGATCGAACCCCAGGGGTTCGGTGAGTCGGGCTCAGGGGTTCGGCGGATGTCAGGACCCACCCGACTCATCGTGTAAATAAAAACTTCTCTCTATCGGCGTGTTACGGATACGGCAACAGCAGAAGTCACACTGATTTGCAGGTGTGTAATTTGTTGTGAGTTTATGCACTGTGTTGGTTTTGTTCTTTGAACAAGGTGATGTTCATGCATGGTTCATTTTGTGCACCAGTAATAAAACATGGTAACACTTTAGTATGGGGAACATATTCACCATTAATTAGTTGCTTATTAACATTCAAATTAGTAACATATTGGCTCTTAACTAGTCATTATTAAGTACTTATTAATGCCTTATTCTGCATGGCCTTATTATAATAACCCTAACCCTCTAAGCCTAACCCTAACCAAATAACTCTAAATTAAGTCTTTGTTACTTAGAATATGTTCCCCATACTAAAGT